>NC_089492.1:228098995-228403302 GCF_036850765.1 Saccopteryx bilineata | reverse complement strand
AAAAGGATCTTGCTCCAACATGGTCTTAACAACTTTGTCATCGATCAAAGATGGTTGCCCAGAACGTGGCTTATCAGAAAGGTCAAAATCACCTGTTTTGAATTTTTTGAACTACCTTCTGCATGTCCTATCAAAAACTGTACCTTCACCAAACACTTTCAATAAATTTATACATGCTTCTGTAGCATTTCTTCCTTGTTGAAATTCATATACAATACACTGGCATAAGTGAACTTTATCAGTAGCCATGGGTACACTATCATTTCACACATAAGACTAACGTGAATCAACTTTGTTTTAGTTAATTTGCTATGTCAGTATGTATACATTAAGTGATAAAAATAGAGAGGCACACATGCGCCAAATAAATGTGCTTACGTGTTGAAACTTGTGATAGAAACGAACAGAACTTTCCAGTAGACTTTATATATACTGCTCACAAAAATTAGGGGATGTTTTATTGCTTTATATTCATTTTGAAATATCCCCTAATTTTTGTGAGCAGTATACACATATATAAATCTTTTATATAAGAGAATAAGGTTTATTATTTAGTTTCTAAATGAAAACTCTTAAGGGAAAGATTTATATATGTGTAATATGTTAACACATGTTTCTATTATTGGTAATATTATATATTATTAATATAGCTATATATTTATTGAACATAAAGCAAAATCAAAATTTTGAACCACTTCTAAAGAAAATTCAAAGCCATAAAAATATTCCACTAATTTTTAGATGTTCAAAACAAAGTAAAAAATGTAAGTACATAGACAGTAACCAATATTTTAGTATTCTGTTCCCTTCACATTCATTTTTCATGCTTTAGTAAAATGACATTTTCTAATCAGAGTAAAGTGGCATGGTGAAGGTGTAGATAATATATTCGAATGAAGGTTTTTAATGAATATGGTATTTATTAAGACACAATTCATTAAAAGAAGACTTGCATGGTTGTCTCACATTATTTCATTGATTTTTATTTCATGCATGATTCAAGGTGAGAAGTATTTCTTCAGAAAGTACTCTCATTTTTAGTCTTTAATTTGATAAGGCAGTCCTTTTTGTTTATTTGTGTGGTTGAAATATTTCACATGGTTAAGCTTTACATGCTTCAGTAACTATAACTTTGAAATAGAGAATCAGAATTAGCATATGGTAGACATTTAAGGTTTCAGTCTATAAATATTTTCTTTAAGTAATCTACTTTTTTTCAAAATTTGATTTTTTGACAGAAAATAATAGGCCAGTGTTTTTTTGTTTCTTTTTAATCAAAGGTTTGAAGATCTGAACATGTCAACACCAAGTATGTCTTTGATAATGACATTATAAAGATTTAAAATAGAATGAATATAAGATTAACCTCTCCCATGTAATTTAAGAATCATTTGACAGGCTTGCCAAAGACTTTATCCTCATATTAGCAGATTGTTTAAAACACTCACACCTACATACACATATACAACGTCTATGCTAGTAACAAGGTGTTTATACTTGAAAACTAAAATAAAGATTTAAGACAATCTTCTGGGTAATGCAACCCTAAATAACAACTATAATTGTCTAGAGAATTGTCTCAATTTTCCACTTCGCTTTGTGTGTGAGATTACATCTCAGATAACAGCCTTAGAAGGAAAACCTGTCACTGACTTTACAAACTTTTGTAAAATCAGACTGTGAAAATCCCACCTTATCAGATAAATCACAGACACAAAGAAATTGTCTCTTACAGTTGTCCAATACCTAGCCCATTGTGTGCAAATGTGGACTGAATATTAATGAAAATGAAATATATTCTGCTATACTAGTTTGAAAAGAAATAATTGTGTACACTGTATTGACTTTTAGTAAGCTAGCATTTTTCTCTCTTTTTATGAGGTCATAAGATAATGTCTTATTTTTTTTTTTAGCTTAGGTTTCTTAAACAGGGAGAGACAGTCAGACAGACTCCCGCATGCGCCCGACCGGGATCCAACCAGCACGCCCACCAGGGGCGACGCTCTGCCCACCAGGGGGCGATGCTCTGCCCCTCCGGGGCATCGCTCTGCCGCGACCAGAGCCACTCTAGCGCTTGGGGCAGAAGCCAAGGAGCCATCCCCAGCGCCCGGGCCATCCTTGCTCCAATGGAGCCTTGGCTACGGGAGGGGAAGAGAGAGACAGAGAGGAAGGAGGGGGGCAGGGTGGAGAAGCAAATGGGTGCTTCTCCTATGTGCCCTGGCCGGGAATCGAACCCGGGTCCCCCGCACGCCAGGCCGACGCTCTACCGCTGAGCCAACCGGCCAGGGCCCTTTAGCTTAGGTTTCTTAAACAATTTGAATACAGACTAAATTTAAAAATAACATTTAAAAGATGAATATGTAAGTAAAAGAAGAAAAATTACATGTAGAGAAAGAAATCTATAAGTTATTGATACTACCAGGCTTTATTGATACTAAACAAATTGTATTCCTGAGTTTCTATCGATAAACAATAAGAGCAAGTATTAATATTTTTCCTGTGAGAATTTTAGTAATGAAAATAGATGACCACACATTCAAATAGACTGCCTTGATTGGTGATCTTTTTGAAAGCTGTTATATTGACCATTTTATACAATGGAGACTACAAACTGAATATTTAAATATTTAAAAATTGAAATTAATAGTAGTTGAAAACAATCATTAAATAAATAAGAAGTCAATATGCATAATTTACATAATTATCAGTAAAGAAGACAAGTTATTCTTATTATTGATGATTTTTATTGCTTTTAGTATGCTAACCATACCAGGTATATTTTAATATATACATAGTTATTTAAAAATCATTATATAATAATGAATTAAGAAAACAAAAAACAATAAGCAGAAAGTTGATCAATCAATTTATATCAGATCTACTTTTGCAGCAGCGTTTCTAATGAGCTGGCAGTTCTTTAATAGTAAGAAACACTAAAAGAATCTACTCTCTAAACTGCTTTTAAAACTGCATTTTTTTGTCTAAATAGTTTCATAGTTTTAATTTTGGGTAAAATATAGTAGAGTTGCTGTATTCTAAAGCTAGTACATGTTCATTGTAGAAAAATTCTGAATATTAAAGGAAAAAAAGAAAAAAAATCACACAGTATTCAAAGACAAATAAGCACTATAAACATTAGAATCACAGCTTCACAGAATCATATAAAAACACATTATAAATAAGGTTGATATTATGATACATGTCTGATTTGAAATTACATATAGTTATATCACTTGAAATATATATAGTTTCCTGTTAATATACATATATTTTAGTTAAGATAGACCAATAGCAACTGGTTTCACCCTCTTGTCTTAAACAACTAATAAACCTAAAATATATGTGAAACAGTAGTATTAACAATGTTTGTTATCAAGTAGTGATGAAACACAGTGGTGCCTGAGAGATCAATAACAGACAAAATCACAAGAGTGACACAATTTAATGTCTGAGAAAGTTTCCAAGTTTTAGTGCAAGGAGAGGAAACCCAGTCAGATCATAGCAGTCTCCTTGATTTGAAGAAATGGATCTGGATTCTAGAAAAACCAAAGTCATTTGAGTTGTAAGAACTAGATTGAAGAGAACTGCACAGAAGAGAGAAATCTGGAGATCTGCTGAGTCTTCTTCTTGAGTATTTAGTTGAGTACCAATCAGCTGATGTATGTGAACAAAATTATCCAATCTGAAGGAAAGAACTACTTGCAATGATTGCAGGAAACAATATCTGCAGTGCTATTTTAATCCAAGGCTATAAATAGTGCCCATTCCCTCCATCCAAAATGAAAGACCTCATAATTCATAAGAAATTGGTTTAAGATGCCTCAGAAGTTAGCAAAAAATGAGTCCTATATATTTTGGCTTTACCAAAATATTTAGAAAGGAAATCTTAAAAAGAATAAACTAGTTCAAGGTATAATCATATCCGAAAACAAAGCAGAGAATCTAGAATACAAAAATATTCAGAACAGAAAAGAAAATTCACAATGATTAACATCTAATACAATCATCAAGTATGAAAAAAACACATACTGAGGAGAAAAATCAACCAAAACTGTTCTGGAATTGACACTGATACTATTGATAGACAAGAGAATTATGCTATTATGACTCTACTCTTTGTGGTTAAAAGACTAGAGGAAGGTAGCAATTGCATGGAGACAAAGAAAATATACAGCATCACTAAAAGAAATTTTCACAAATAAAAATTTTAATGACTGAGATGAAAATCATAATAGATGGCATTATCACCAGAGTTGATATTGCAGAAGAAAAAATTAGTGTACATGAAAACACAGCTCTAGAAATTATCAAAATGAAGCAGAGATTAGACTTCGGAGAAGTACAACCAATGAACTGTGCAGTAATTTCAAGAAGACAAACATATAATTGTAGTTCCTAAAGGATAGGAGAGAAAAGAGAAACTAAAAAACATTTGAAGAGATAATAGTCAAAGACATTTCATATTAGATGGAAATCAGAACACCACTTCCATAAAGTTAAACAAATAAACAAAAAAAAAGCTCTAGAAATATGGGAAATATATTATAAAAAATGCATCATATTTACATTGCTTAAAACAAGTTATAAGAGAAAATCTTTTTTAAAAAGTCTGATAAAAGACAGTATGTAGATAGAACCAAAAGATGACAGCACCTTTCTCACTGAGAACAATAAAAATGAGAACAAAATAGAATACTATTTTTAAAGTACTGAAAGAAAATAATATTATCTGTCAACTTATAATACTAAACCAGGCAAAATTCCTTTAAAAAATGAAGAGGTAATAAAGAATTTTTTAGATTACTGGAATTCATCATCAGATATTTTGCAAGACATGAATATTAAAGGATTGCTTCAAATGTTAGAACAATAGAACAAAATAAAAAAACAGAATCTACAAAGAGAAATAAGGATCGCTAGAAATAACAACACCATGTGTAAATATGACAATTTTTCTATAACTTAATTCACTTTAAAAGTTAAACGAATGTTAAGTGTAAAAATAGCATTGAATTGAGAAGTTTATAATGTGTAAATGTAAACTGTATAACAATACCTTAAATCTCAGAAGTAGAGAAATTGAAGATGTAAAGTTCATATTCAATGTATGAAGTAATTTGATATTATTTAAAGTAGGTATATATAAGTAAAATTATAATATAAATTCTAAAGCGATCTCAAAACAGAAACAAAATCAGAGTAATAGCTAATAAACCAACAAAAGAGCACAACAGTTCCTTCATTACAAAAAAGAAACAGTTAATCCAAATAAGCAGAAGAACAAAAAAGAGAACAAGCAATTTATAAGAAATAGAAGACAAAAGATAGATTAGACTCAATCATAGTAAATAATTACATTAAATATAAAAGGTCTAAACATCCCAATTTTCTGCCAGTTATTAAAAGATCCATTAAATCTTCTTTTTACCTCTTTTTTCAATCAATACTACCATAATATCAATCATGAGTTTGATGTACTAGATAACATAGATTGCAAATTAAAAATGAAAATTTCATAAATAGTAGAAAACATAAGTGAGAGGAGGAGGGATAATGAGAAAGGCTCCAGCATGTGCCCAAAATGGGGTCCTACCAGCAACCCCCATCAAGGGCTGATGCTTGAATCAATTGAGCTAACCTCAGTATATGCAGCTGAAGGTCCAGCCAATCAAGCCACTGGCTGCAGAAGGGGAAGAGAGAGAAAGGAGAGAAGGAGGGGGAGAGGTGCAGATGGTAGCTTCTCCTGTGTGCTCTGACCTGACCTGGAATAAAACCCTGGATCCATAAGTGGGCTGATGATCTATCTACTGAGCAACCCACCAGGACAAATCCTAATACATTTGAGTTTTAAAATTGTTTTCTACTATTTATGAAATTATCATTTTTAATTTGCATTCTATGTTATGTAGTACATCAAACTCATGATTGATATAATGGTAGTATTGGTTGAACTATTTATTTTATATTTTACATAAACATACAGTAAAATAATATTTGGTGTACATTCTCTGAATTTTAGTACAATATAGACTTGTAAAACCACCATTATTATTAAACTACCGAACACCTTCACCACCTCAAAAACTCTCTCAAACTATTCACTTTTAATTATAACCTCTTTCCATTCTTAACCTCAGACAAATATCGATCTGTTCTCATTCTAAATAGAAATTATTTAGAAAAAAATTATCAAGATACCATGTATTTATTTGTAATATGTCGCACTGGTGCATGCTTTTTTGTGGTTTGGAATAATCCAGTGTGCAGAGTAAAACTGGTGACATGTAGGCGAGGGGAGAGAGACAAAGGGGAGACATGTGGAAGGAAAGAGTGACAATTGATGCGAAAGGTGAGATGGGTTTGTACCTAGGGGAGCAGAATAAATAGCGGAGCAGACTTTATTAATGTACCTGGGAAGTTTATCAACAGCAGGACGCAATAGACAGAGAATGCATTTATATTATACACATAAGAAGTTTCAATTTCAATGTCAGATGAAAGTGTACTAAAATAACCTTTTTGTAGTCTTTTCCTAAATGGAGGAAAGTAACACAATCTCCTATGCCTAAATATCACTCCTATTCTCAGCATTTGTTAGAAAGAGGAAGATTTTTTTGGCTCTATAATCCCTTGATGGCAATTACAGTTTAAACCAAGCCTTAATCTATGGGGGTGGTACTGGAGCCTGCTCCACTGGCTCTCTTTCCTCACCACTGGATTAAAATTTTCACTCAGACTAAACACTATCTGTGTGCTTTATTGCAGCATTGCATCTGGCCTACGTTGGACTTTATAAATCATTAAAATAAAATAATTAATGATTTTAACTGTTTGAAGGGCTAATGCAGTCTTTAAATAAAAATGCCTTAAATATGGTGAGAAATACATACTGATATTAAACGTGAGAGGTTAGGATGAGAAATACAGGTTGAAATTATGTGTATTCAGACTCAGTTGATTTGCATTATTCAAGGTTTGTTATGTCTTATAAAGTTCCATATTTTTAACTAATATCTAGAAAGAATTTTTTTAAATAGAAAATAAGAAAAGGAACATGTGAGTTTTAAAAGTTCTAAATATGTGTAATTTATGTTACAGAAGAAAAGAAAAGAGAGAATGGAACTGAAATGACAATTGAAGCTTGTTAGATGAAATACCAAAGTGCGAGAAAGATATCAGTTCATTATTAAAATTCAGTAAAACAAAGCAAGGTAAAAGTAATGTAAATCACAGATAGATATAGTTTATATCTTATAGCAAAACTTATAAAACCAAAGATAAAACAACATCTTAAAAGTAGTCTGAGGGAAAAGATACATTATAGTCATGTAACAGCAGTAACAATTTTACCTAACATTTCAACAGAAGCTAAGAAAAGCACTAAACAATGGAATAGTAAAGAAGGGGAACTGCGAAAATAGAATTATTTATATAAAAAATGAATTAAGAAAAAGATGATTAAATAAAGATATATTTAAAAGATCATAAACAGAAGTTACTGTTAGCACAGTGAAACTAGAGAAATGCTGAAGTTCAGGAAAAGAATAATCCCAAAAGGAAAAATGAATGTGCTATATAATATGTGTGTGTGTGTGTCATAGAAAAAATATAGAGTGTATATATATATATATATATGTGTGTGTGTGTATGTGTGTGTATATATATATATATTACAATATCATACAAAATGGTATGAAAGCCTTTTTACTTTTGAGGTCAATGGTGAGAAGCATACTGTGGTAAACTGTAAAATAGATTCTACAGATATCCACACCTTAGTCTCTGGAGCCTGTGAATGTTATCTTATATATCAAAATACGTTGAATGTGTGACTAAATTAAGGAACTTGAGGTGAAAGTCTATCTTGGATTATATGGGTGAGCCTTAAAGGACAACATAATTTTTTTTAGGGCAAAGTGAAATTTTATGCTGAAGAGCAGAAGGTAATATGAACAGAAAAACAGAGATTGGAGTGATGTGGCTACCAGAATTGGAAGAATCAAGGAACAGACTCTCCCTAGAGTCTCAGGAGGTCTGCAGCTCTGCTGACACCCTGATTTCAGACCAGTAAAACTGCTTTTGGAATTCTGATCTCTAAAACTTATAAGATAATAAATTCCTATCACCTTAAATCAATAAATTTGTGATAACTTAAAACAGGCTGGCCCGTTTACCATCATGGGGCAAGTTTCCAAGAACAAAGAGTAAGCCTCATAGTACAAACAGTTTTTAAGTGTGCTTTTATCACATTTGTTACTGTCCCATTGGCTGAAGGGATTCCCATGGCCAAGCTCAGAGTCAATGAAAATATAGCAAAGTATGAAGAGAATGGGGATATTACTACAATCAGATGACTACAAAATTGTGTATTCAAATCAACTTACAATATCCTTTGCTTCTCTCCTTCTCCACTTTAAGAAAATAACTGAAAATAGTTGGTAAATATGGGGAATAAGACACAAGACAAATAATTTGTTCACGCATTTTCCATATATAGACCCATTGGTGAATATTTTCTTTAGTTGTAAGTTAAATATTTAAAATTAAAAAGTGTGTAAATGGATTCATAGTGTGTTAGTGGCACAAACTGCCATTTGCTCATCCTAAGCCAATAAATGTGGCCAGAATGAATGCAGGTTTTACACTCTATTTATGAAGCTAAGTTTAGAGCCCCTCTCAAAACACATATAGGTATAGAGTGGCGAAGAAATGAATTCTTAGAAAAATGTTTAAAATTATATGACTGAACACAGAGTGAATAGAGCCTGGGTAGTAAAATCAACAAATACCTATTAAAAGTAATTCATAAGGAGAAGACTGAAGAAATGGCTTTGAGGAACACTTGCAGCTGGAGGGTGATGGCAGTATGAAGAGGAGGTAAAATGAATAAATGCTATAGTCGTATAAAATTGTGAGCACAATATCTATAGAAATAATTAATATGCTAATTTATTAAAGTAGATGCCAATTTTAATAAGTTTCAATGTACTTATCATTTAGTTAAATTGTGGTTGCTCTTTATTCTTTACTTTTCAGTCTGATTTTTATTTAATTTCTCACATATACATCTAATACTTTACTTAATATTTGGGTAAAAATTGATTCATTGAGATCTTTTTTAAACCCAGAAATAAACTACATCATTTTTTATACAAAAAACAAAGTTTGTCCAAAAATTTTTTTTTCTGTATTGTACTGAATTTTTCTTTTTGATATCAGTAGCAAGAGAATGACATGTATGGACAATTAATTGTGTAGTATGAAAGCACAGCTTCCCCAATAGTAATTATTTTCATATTCCATTTTCATTACCAGTATCTCATGGACCTACTCAAATGGAACTGGGTAAAATTTGTTTATGTAGAAATGTATAAACTTAATCTGTATACTATGATATTTCAAATCCTAATTACAATATTTTGAAAACAAGGAGAAAAATCCAAATGGATAATTTCAGTGCTTTTGGAATTTATGGCAAATATGTTAAATGCATAGGTTGAAAATTCTTATTTGTATAGATTTATTCAATATAGAGAGGATTCTAGATTTGGGATAAAAACACATATTTATAAAAAAATGACAACACATATTTATATTGTTAGATAAATAGGAATAACAAATATTACAAATAAGAAGTATTTCACAAAAGATATATAACTTTGGTTTGAAATGTACTAGTGTTAAACACACACACACACACACACACACACACAATTAGTATAAGCCAATGGGGATTTATTATTATCTCCCATACAAAGCTAAAATAAATATGGGACTGACCCTGAGGAAAGTTATACTGTTTTGACTACCTCAGCTATTTATATAACTTAAAATCTTTTCTGGATCAATATATAATTTTAAATTAATTTAAGTAAACAACTTTACTGAGTTACATAATTATTATAGAGGTAGGTATGATATCTGGGGAACATATACTGTGACTTTGTGTGAATTGGAAATTAGACTTTTACTATAAAAATATTTGTCTCATAAGAATTGGTGAACTGAGTGCAGGATAGATTTTAGCTTTAGCCCTCCCACTCCAGCACACACATTTTTACTATCACCACACACATCCGGGTGCCCTTTTGTAGGGAATAGTTTACACATCTGGGTATTGTAGCTCTTGAACTAATGGATTTTTCCTGTAAACCCACCATTCTGCAAATATCCTAAAATTACTTTATAGTACTTTATAAAGTATTTTATATAGTAATTTATAAAATTACTTCATAGATTTTTCTTATGGAGAATAACAAGAGCATTAATTAGATATTCAGGGCAATGTCCCACAAAAGATTAGAAACTAACATTATAGAATCAAGTACTTCAATTTTAAAAAATGAAATAAAATTTTGTTATTTTACTAACTTCACTGTATTCAAATTGTTTGTCCTGGCAATAGTGATATAAATTAATAAACACATAAAGGCAGTCATACTGTCATTTCTGTTATAGAAACTTGACAAATTGTGAATTTACAATGCCTAGAAAATACAAACAGCAAAACTTGGAGGTACAACTCTTCCTCTAGGACTTATAAATAAAAAATCTATACCAACCCAAATGAAACAAGAAGATTGAAAGGAAAATTGCTTATTAATTATATTGAAGTAGACATCCTATGGGTCTGCTTGATTTGGCTAGGATCTACTCAAAATTATTTTGAAAAAAAAGGATATTAGTCATTTAAATATTATTTGATTAAAAATAGCAATGCTTACATTTTGTTTTATTGAACTTACATTTTGTTTGTTTCTCTAATCACGATGTTATTTAATGTTAAGTTAAATTTTTAGGACAGAAATATATAACTAATCTTTTTTTTTAATTTTATTTCATTTTTTTAATTTAATTTTTTTTTAGTTTATTCATTTTTAGAGAGAAGAGAGAGAGGAGAGAGAGAGACAGGGGGGAGGAGCTGGAAGCATCAACTCCCATATGTGCCTTGACCAGGCAAGCCCAGGGTTTCGAACCGGCGACCTCAGCATTTCCAGGTCGATGCTTTATCCACTGCGCCACCACAGGTCAGGCCATATAACTAATCTTTTAAATGATGGCTTTCAGATAAATGACAACCCCAGATGTCTGCCTTTGTCAGTAATTGTTTTAATAGATATACCTAATATTAAGTACTGTTTTTTGAAAACAAACAAATCTTTATGAACCCACAAGAAAGAAAAAGGAAATGCATTTTTGTCACCTCTTAAATATGACAGTTTGGGAGTGAACAGGAAGCTTTTCTTCCTTTCAGACCTACTTGGCTTTGCATGTTCAGAAAGGAGTTTTAAAAAAAGACAGTGCAAGTGATTTTGAATGATTTTTAACTTAACTCGAGTCTTTCCTAAGAAGTACAGTTCTGTTTTCTTGTTCTTTTGACAGATGTGAGGGATGCTGCATGGAGAACTGTGGGATTCCCTGTGATTGACTTAGGCAGGGTGTGAGCTGTGCTGCAAAGCCGGGGAGCGACGTTAAGATTTCAAAGTGACACACTGGTTACAGAGTAATTGAAGAGGGTTATGTCCTAGCATGTATATAAAGGGCTTGAGGAGAGTAAATGAAGGAAGAGGAAAGGAACACATCCCTTGTATTTATACTAGTTTCTTCCTTTTCATGTGCATTATTGCCACAATGTGAAAAGAAATATATAATTTAGATAATCCCATTCTACCTTCTTTTCATATAAAGAATAAATTTTGTGTGAATCTATATGACATTTTAAATTTAAGACAAATGAATAAATATACAAATAAGCACATAAAGAGATGCTCAATATTTTAATCATCGAGGAAATAAAAATTAAATTTACAATCAGATTCCTCTACACACTCATTAAAATGGAAGATACTGGAGACTGACTATACCAAGTGTCTTAGTCAGTTTGGGCTGCTATAACAGAGTACCATAGACTGAATGGTATATAAACAATAGGAATTTATTTCTTATAGTACTGGAGACTGGCAATATGAGATCAGGATGCCAGCATGATTCAGTTTTGGTGAGAGTCCTCTTCTGGGTTTCCGGCTACTAATTTCTCCTTGTGTCCTCATGTGGTAGTGTTACATCCCAGCGAGATAGGCCACAGCAGACCCAAAGTGAATTTTATAAGTTTTATTGCAGACCTGTGCAGGGACTGCAGGTAACCCATGCAAGGGAGCACTGCAACCCTCTAAACCTGCACAGGGATGCAGGTAACCCATACAGGGGAACACTGCAGCCCCCCAAACCTGCGCAGGGACTGCAGGCAACCCACGCCTCCGAAGAGACTGGAGCACTGCAGCCCCCCAAACCTGCACAGGGACTGCAGGCAACCCACGCCTCCGAAGAGACTGGAGCACTGCAGCCCCCCAAACCTGCGCAGGGACTGCAGGCAACCCACGCCTCCGAAGAGACTGGAGCACTGCAGCCCCCCAAACCTGCACAGGGACTGCAGGCAACCCACGCCTCCGAAGAGACTGGAGCACTGCAGCCCCCCAAACCTGCACAGGGACTGCAGGCAACCCACGCCTCCGAAGAGACTGGAGCACTGCAGCCAACCAAACCTGCGCAGCCAACAAACTGCGCAGGGACTGCAGCCCCCTAAACCTGCGCAGGGACTGCAGCCCCCCAAACCTGCGCAGGGACTGCAGCCCCCCAAACCTGCACAGGGACTGCAGCCAACCCACGCCTCCGAAGAGACTGGAGCACTGCAGCCATGAGCTTCTAAAATGGCTCCTTTTTATAGGGTGGCTGTCTAGGATGAGCAAGCATCATACAGAAGCTGATGTGGCTGTTAGTCATTGGCTAGGGAGGTCGTGCGCAGTTACGGGGGGGGTATTACTCAGTGGAGAATTTCAAACATAAACTTCTGATAAGGGTCTCTGACTCAATGCAGGATGTTGCTGAACTCTTTGTTCTCAGCGTCACAGGGACCTTGTACACTCTTGGCAGCCCCAGCATGTCAGTACTCCCTGAATCTAACAGTAGAAAGAGGGCAAAAGAGCTCTGTGGGGCCTCTTTCATACTCTAAACCCATTTATGAGGGTCCCATGCTCCTGACCTTAAGTATCCTCCGAAAGCCCAATCTTCTAATACAATGATGTTGAGGAGCAGGGTTCTAACATATGAATTTTGAGGGAATGTGAACATTCATTCTCTAACACCAAATACTGGTGAATATCTGGAGGAACTGAATCTCTCAAATACTCCTGGTGGGAATATAAATAGTGCAATTGTTTAAAGAATGTACCATTTATTTTATTGTACAAAGATAGTATGACAGTTTCTTACATAGAAGGTAAACCTACTGTATGCCTGGTCATTCTACTCCTAAGCCTTTAACTCAAAAGACAAGAAATCACATGTTCTAACAAGAACTGGTACGCAATATTTATAGCAGCTTTCTTTGTATGAACCAGAATTTAGAAAAATGAACATCAAAATGTAAATTAATAAAAATAATTATGGCACATTTATACAATTAACTTTACTCAGCAAAAAAATAAATGAAACACTGAAAGACACATATCATGAATTAATTTCTATTAATTGTGATAACTGAAAGAAATAAGACAGAAAAGAGTACTCTGCCATGCCATTATAGGACTAATTTATAGTGCATTTACATAATACAACTTGGAATCCATGAAATAGTGGTGACTGTTTTAATGACAGATTTTTAAATTTATCATGCGTATAACCCTGCTCTCTTTAATTAGATAATGCTCAGAACATCAAGTACGGAGGGTTGACTAGATTAACTAATTCATTGGGATTCAGTATCTTCTTGGGATTCTCTCTCAGACCATTCAGAACTTTCCAAACTTTTAGGTATTCATTAAGTGAAAACAAGAGCCAAAATGTGTATAAAAAATAATTATAAACATAATTAAAGTTTAAAAAAAATTATATTCAAACTTTTTTGACTCAGTTACTGTTGTCATAAGTTTTATAATACTCCAATGGTTGTCACTGGATGGGTACCTACTTGCCATCTAAAATGGGTTAGCACAACTTCTAAAACCCTTAGAGTCAGGTTCTTCCTAAATCTTAATACGTCTCTACTATCAACTCTAATTTTCAATGACAGTACACAGGAGTGTGCTAGAATATAATTATTGGTCAAATTGAAATCCCAGAAAAAATGCATATATGAAAATAAAATTTTGAGGTGTAAACCGAAGAGAATTTATTTAGTCAATAAGCACATATTTGTGGAACATCAACTTTGTTGCAGACATACATGCTGTGGCTAAGAGTACTGAACAGAACAAGAAAAACAGCCTGCTATAAGAGGGAAAGATATTAGGTGGAGCTGATAAATCTGGAGTAGAAGTTAGGCACCCATGTGATTCTGATCAAGAGATAAGCAGGTTATGTGAAGAAAAATTAACTTAGAACATTTTCAATCAACAATCTACTACACATGAGGTATCTCTTAGACATCTTGACACTTAGCGAATCCTTTCAGAAAACTTAAAAGGGAAGTGTTAGGATATTTTCTTTGTTCTTGAAAGAGAACTACAATCTCAATATAATCACCATCATCATCACTAAATGTTTATCTTGTATAAATAGAATACATCCTAATAATTTACAAACTAAATAAGACTCTTTTTGAACATTTATTTTGTATAATCTTGGTTATTTTTCAATTTAGTAGGAATATTTTAGTATCTTTACTGTTTTATCCCCAAAACAGTTTTTGTTTGATTTTCACCATGTATATTTTTCTTAAACATTTTCTTTGGAGCCTAATATATAGTTTTTAAATGTGATATATATACACTTCTTTTTAATTTTTAAAAAAAAATCAGTAATGCTTCCAGACAAGAAGTCTCTTTGGTGAAGTCTCTGGTTAATTAGAGTCCTCAGGTTACCACACAGTACCGTTACTATGACAGGGACATAACCTAAATTTTGGTGTAAGTCGAAATACACCCTAGCATAAGTCACTTACCTCTCTTAACACAGTTGTAAAATCATAATCTAGAATGTAAAAACACAACTAAGACACAGAAAAAAGAAAAGGACATAAATATAGGAACTATGATAAAGGCCAAAAAGTCTCCAAACAAAGCAACACAAACAGAACACTTGCACTTTTATCAGTCCAAAATAGCATAGGTAAGCATACTGGGGGATGCCAACTCCCTCACTCATAAAACAGAGTTACTGCGTATTCTGCTGTGTGCAACCAAACTACAATAGTTTTTCCACATAGTCCATAAGTACGACACTAACAATGTGAGCCGAAACACTCACATCTCACTTTTTAAGTTTTTATGGGAGTGAGCGTTGTAAACTTGAAATGTCTTATGTTGGGACAGTCTTAACCCAAGGACCCCTATATATTGTTTTATTCTTATAATCAGTTTGCTCATTTACTTATTAAAGAATTTCAAAAGTTCTTTACATATTCTAGATATAAGACCTTTACTGGAATTATAATTTGTAAAAATTTTCTCCAAACTTGTGTCATTTTAGTCTCTCAACAGTATCTTTAGAAGAGCAAAAAATTATAATTATAGGAACTCCAATTTTTCTTTTTTTAATTTTATTAAATGAGAGGCAAGGAGGCAAGGAGGCAGAGAGACAAACTTTTACATGCACCCTGACTGGGATCCACTGGCAAATCCCCTACAGGGCAGTGTTCTGCCCATCTGGGGCCACTACTCCATTGTTCAGCAACCAAGCTATTTCAGTGCCTGAGACGAGGCCATGGAACCATCTTCTGCACCCAGGACCAAGTTGCTCAAACCATTTGAGCTATAGCTGCTGGAGGAGAAGAGAGAGAAAGAGAGGGAAGGGAGGAAGGCTTTGAGAAGCATATTGTTAATTGAACCCAGGACTTCCACACACTGGGCCAATGCTCTACCACTGAACAAACCAGCCAGTGCCAGGAAGTCCAATTTTTCAAATATTTCTTTTAAATATGTTTTGGCATGGTATCTGAGACATCTTTGCTTTAAAGGGTAAGAACAAACTTTTATTGAAGTTTTATAGTTTGGAATTTATATTTAAAAATAAGACTTGTTTTGAATTACTTTTTCTTGATGGTGTGAAGAATAAATCAAATGTTTTTATTTGTTTATTTAGCACATAAACACCAGCTGTTATAACATTATTGAATAAAAAGAGTGTTGTTTCTTCACTGAATTACCTGTGCACCTTTGTCAAAAATTAAATGTAAATTTGAGATAATCTTACTTCAGGATTTTCTGTTTTCTTCCCTTGATCTACTTGTTGATTCTGAGGCTAGTTCCATGATGGTGATAATTTTAGATTTAAAATAACACTTAAAATTTTGTTGTTCAATGAATGTTTTTCTTTCTAAAGTTGTTTTAACTATTTTTTTACATTACCATATTAATTTTAGAATCAGTTTTTAAATTTCTGCAAAAGGAGTTATGAACATTTTGATTGGAGTACACTGAAGTTATATATCAATTTGGGGAAAATTGATATCTTAACCATGTTAAGTCCCCCAGCCTCTGAACAAGCTATCATTGACTCTGGAATAATGTGATAGTTTAGGAGCACTGATCACTGAGCAGCTGAAAACCTACCATAGCCTTTTCAAAACCTTAACTACTACCCCTGACTGGAAGCCTTACTGATAGAATATAGTCAATTAACATACATTTGTTTATATTTGATGATATTCAATATTAAAATAGATGAGCATTTACATATATTTTATGCATTCATGACTTACCCTTTTTATTTTTTATTTATTTATTTTTTTTTTTTTAGTTGAGAGACATGGAGGCCAAGGGACAGACTCCCACATGCGCCCTGACTGGGAACTACCCGGCAAGTCCCCTAATGAGCAGTATTCTGGCCATCTCTCGGTTGCTGCTCTGTTGCTATACAACTAAGCTATTTCAGTGCCTAAGACAAGGCCATGGAGCAATCCTCAACAACTGGGGCCAATTTTCTCAAACATTTCATGCCATGTCTGTGGGAGGGGAAGAGAGAGAGAGAGAGACAGAAGGAGGGAGAGGTGGAGAAGTAGATGGTCACTTCTCCTGTGTGTCCTGACAGGGGATCAAACCTGGGATTTCCACATACCAGGCCTATGTTCTACCACTGAGCCAACTGGCCAGGATTCCAACAACTATTTTTTAAAACATATTTCCAGGCTATGTGGCTCATCTGCAAGTCTTTTAAAATTGTTGCTAATGTCAAAAAACTTTTCCAATGTGTTTTATTATAAATCCACTTTTAGTGGACTCACACCATTCAAACCCATCTTGTTCAAGGGACATCTGTATAGATTTTTATTTATTTAGGTCTTGTTATATTTCTCTCAGCATTTTTATAATTTTAGGATACTGGTTTTACATTTTTTGGTCAAATATATCCTTAAGTATTTTAATTTTTATTTGAGCTAATATAACTCATATTGCTTTGTTAAATTTTTAATTTTTAGAACATAGAAATGTAATTCACTTTTTTATATTGATCTTGTATTCTGCACACTTGATAAACTTACATATTAATTTCTGTAGCTTTTAGTTTTGCATACTGCAGTGAGTTTTCTATAAGAAACAACATGCTATTTGTGAAAAAGAATGTTTTCCATTTTCTTTTTAAACTGTGTAACATATTTTTTTCTTTTTTTTAGTATGGCACTGGCTGGATCTTTTAGCACATGATTAAAAAAGTAGTGAGAATTGGCATTGTTGTCTTCTTAATTTTAGAGTAAAAACATTTAATTTCTTATCATTAAATATAATGTTAAACAGGGTTTTTCATAGATGTCCTTCATCAGGTTAAGTGTATCCCCTTCTATTCTTGTTTTGTTGAGTTTTTAACACGAAAGAGTATTGAATTTTGTTAAATGCTTTTTCTCTGTTCATTGGGAATGATCCTATGTTCATTCATTTTTAGTTGTCAGATAATGGTAAATTACATTGACATATTATTTTTGAATGTTAAGATAATTATGGGCACCCCCCACTTGGCCATCCTATATTATCTTCTCTATACACTGTTAACACTGATTTTCTAACATTTTGTTAAGAATATTTGTCTCTGTCTTCATGACAAATGTTGGCCTGAAGTTTTATTTTTAACTTCTTGTTTGTTTGGTATAAAGATAATGCTGGCCTTATAGAATGTGCTGGGAAGAATTTCCTCTTGTTTAATTTTCTGGAAAAGATTGTGAAGAAAATTACTCTTTAAGCATTTGGTAGAATTCATCAGTGAAGTTACATCTTTCTGGAGTTTTATGTGTAGAAAGTTTTATATTACAAAATTAACTTTCTCAGTACTAATAGGGCAGTTCAGATTACTTATTCTTTTGTCAGTGAGCTTTGATAGTTGTGTTTTACAAGAATTTTCCCATTTTATCTAAGTTGAGTACTGGCAAAATGGTCACAATATCTTCCCTTCTTTCAGCTTCAAATTCATCTTCCTACAATCACTGCTGGAACTATAGATCTGAGACAGGGAGACCTTATTTCTGCTTTGCCAGCTGGCCTTTCTGTTAGGCTATTTTAATGAAGGACACAGGAAGGAGACTACACTTCAGTGGGAAGAAAGCTTTTCTCCTCTTAGATCCTTTCTACTTGCTTTCTGCTCCTGTTAGTGACACCCATCAACACTTATTCACTGTGGCAGTTGATTCCAATTGACATTTCCCCTCTAATACTTACTAAACCTGGCTTGAAGTCTCCTGGGGACATAGGTATCAACTTATTGTCAGAGGTCTGTATTCCAGACCCACAGGGCATTGACCTTTCTTAAAGATCTAAATTTCAACTGTATGAAAGCCTTCCCTTAAGCCTCTATATTTTAATTTTGAACTCTTCCTTTTATTCTCCCAGAATAGGGCTCATGCTGCTTCCTGTAGTTGCTATCTTCTGACACCTCAGTATAGTTCCCATTTTGTTATTTCAGTTCTTCAATCCCTCATTAGCAATTATTTATATTAAATTGTATTTGTTGAACTTGGATGGTATCTACTTTCCACCTACAACCTGATTAATCTAGTAAGTATATATTTATTTCCCCTTTATTAAATTCTTGTATTACTCTTAATTTCTTTACACTTGAGTTAGTTACAAAATGAAGTTTAAGAAAAATATTTATTTAATTCAAATACATCCGATCTTTAAATTTCAGTGCAAGGAAAAAAATAGTTTAACATTTTTTATACTTCTGCTTCTAATATAACACTTAATGTAATTTATTTTAAAAACAAACAAGAAAATGTGAGTAAAAATGGTTAAGTACCCTTTTTTTTTATTAGTCTGAATAAAGTACAGGCTAGACATCAGACATACTTTAATGCCCAAAACATTAGAAATCAGATTGTATTAAATCAGACTCTCAAATTATTCATGAGATTTGATTTGAGGAAAAAAACATGATGAGAAGAAGAAAAAAAATGCAATTGAGCTATATAGCCTGATTGTCTCAAATCTTCTGGAGATGCTCATGAATTTGCTTATATTTGTGGGATTATTACAAAAGCTTTGGCATTCATTGTCTCTATTAGCAATTTAGGATATCAGGAAATATAAAAGTAGCTTTATAACATTTTATTTTCTGCTATGTTATTGTATAGTATTTTGCAAACAAACTAAATGTGGGGTTGTTTGGTATGGCAAATTTATAGCAATATATATGTTTTTTTCTCTCTTTCTAGAGATTTAATCCCCTCTTGTTTGTCTCTAAATCTTCTCAGACTACTTGAAAAAGCCATGTTACATCATGCCAGGTATTACTGGATAATTTTATTTTCATTAAAGAATTGTTTTCAAAAGTTGCATTGAGTCCCGGCCAGTTAGCTCAGTGGTATAGCATTGGCCAGAGGGTGGAAGTCCTGAATTCGATTCCCAGCAAGAGCACATAGGAGAAACACCTATTTGCTTCTCCACCCTTCCCCCTCTCCTTTCTCTCTGTCTCTCTCTTCACGTCCTGCAGCCAAGGCTCCATTGTAGCAAAGTTGGCCCAGGCGCTGAGGATGGCTTTACGTCCTCTGCCTCAGGCCCTAGAATAGCTCTAGTTGCAATGGAGCAATGTCCCAGATAGGCAGAACATGCCGGGTGGATCCCAGTCAGGCTCATGTGGGCATCTGTTTCTCTGCCTCCCTGCTTCTCACTTCAGAAAAATACAAAACAAAATTAATAATAATAATAATAAAGTTGCATTGAAGCCTATATCTTCAAAACTAGGTATGACTGTTTCTGTCTCCACAAGAGATAGACTGGTTGAACATTAAAGATGGGGGATCACCATTGCTATTAGAAAAGAATTCTAGGTAAGTATAAAATTAAACTGGAGACTGCTTTAGCTTAGCTGCCAAACCTGAACTAAAATTTAGGGTTGAATATTTTACTGTGCTGATTCATCACCTCAGCATAGAATAAAGCATAAACATTTCTATTTTACATCTCCTAAATCTTTGATTTCATCATCTCCCATTTGTACTCTGTTGATGCTCTTGTGGCTATGATAATAGTGTGCCCTTGTTGAAAGACCTTTATAAAGAAAACTTTTTGCCGTAACATTGGTACAACTTGTGTTCTGCATGTAGAACTTTTATACTAGCGCAAACCTCTGAGATCTCGGAAATCTGTAAGTGTGCTTCTGCTTTTTATATAATTTTAATTATATCACTTTCTTAAGCTTATTATGGGTGCATGGAGGAATAAACCAAAGCATAAATGTATTTTTTCTGTCAGTTTGGAATTTCAAAAAGATCCAGTCCATAATTCCAGTCAAGGATCTGTTCAAAGATATCAAAATAATTAAAATCTGTAAGTTAGTCTTGAGGTAGAAAAATGAGCGTGTTCCTCACTTCACTTCCATGAATACCTTTTTCATTTTATGTAGGATGAAGTGTGTAATGTACCAGAGAGAAATGAAAAAGGAGTATATTATATAGAAAGTTTATCATTCTTAAGTAAAAAAAAATAAATGTATTTGCAGCTTTCACAAGAAAGTTTGTTCTATCAATTTTTTTCGCTTGATTGCAAGTGCTCTTCAAAGTCACTGTCAGACCCTTTTAATTCCTCTTCAAGTAATTTCAGCAGAGTTGATTAGAATGAGATAGTGCCTAAATAAGAGTTGTAATAGAATTATTGAGATTTTTAATGTGTACCAAGATATGATTCCTGCTTGCCAGCCCTGTAAAACAGAATGGGAATAACCATGGTACTTATATTATAAAAAAGCATGATTTCCTTCCAAGTTGTCAACTCCAAATTTATCAATACTTGAATAATTGTTTTAATATATCATTATGATACTAAAACAATTGGTTAATAAACAAATAATTAGAAATATCAGTCTTACCAGGCAGTGGCACAGTGGATAGAGCATTGGATTGGTATGCAGAGGACCCAGGTTCAAGACCCCAAGGTCGACAGCTTGAGCACGGGTCATCGGGTGGGTTTGAGCAAAGCTCACCAGTTTGGGCCCAAGCAAGGGATTATTCTGTCTGTTTTAGTGCCCCGGTCAAGGCACATATGAGAAAGCAATCAGTGAACAACTAAAGTGCCGTAAGAAAATAAATTGGTGCTTCTCATCTCCATTCTTGTCTGTCTGTCCCTATCTGTCCTTCTCTTTCACTGTCTCTGTAAAAAAAAAAAAAAAGAAAGAAAGAAATATCAAGCCAATTTCTTAAGAATGACTTTATTTAGTACTTTTAAGTTCCACTGGCAAATATTTAGGATGAACAAAAGTAATTCATACACAAAGGTAGTTCTTGAAACATTTTTATGCATATTAAAACTTTTTCCCTAGAGAGTATTGCTAAAATACTTACTTTAATTTGTGAGACTAAAATTGTTCCCTTTCTGTTTAGAACTGTTTCTTCCAACATCACTTTCATTCTTTGTTCACTATACAATATTCATGTATCTGTTACAGCTCAACATGTCTATTGGTAGTTCCTCAAGATTCATCTTTCAAAAGCTTTCTATTTTCACTATAGAATGAATAAACTACATATTTTTTGTTTAAATTCCAGCCTTTGATGAAATCCATGTAAAACAGAAAAATCAGAAGTTGAAATACTCCTTGAGTATTTAAATGATGACTAGAACTTCTTTTGCATATTTTTGTATTTGTGATTTTTTTCTGCAAAGTGTTTCAAAAACAGTGGTGAAACTTTATATAATTCTCTTAAAATTATATTTAAAATAATGCCATAAACTAAGTTCTGGTGAAAGACTTGCACGAATACTTATAGTTTTTTCTCCAGCTGTGCCCTCTGTTCTCTTGGGACACTGGTAGAATTCTTGGAAATAGGTCTCTGCTTGCTGCCTTGTTGGTTTGTTTTATAATTCATTCTCACTAAAGACAACAATAAAACATGGTGCATTATAAAATGACACCTCTTAGATTCATTTCTCGCCTGACTGGGCAGTGGTGCAGTGGATAGAGTGCTGAACTGGGATGCGGGAAACCCAGATTTGAGACCCCAAAGTTGCCAGCTTGAGCATGGGCTCATGTGGTTTGAGCAAAGCTCATCAGCTTTACCCAAGGTCGCTGGCTTGAGCAAGGGGTTACTCGGTTTGCTGAAGGCCTACAGTCAAGGCACGTATGAGAAAGCAATGAATGAACAACTAAGGTGTCACAACGAAATAGTGATGATTGATGCTTCTCATCTCTCTTCATTCTTGTCTGTCCCTATCTATCCCTCTCTCTGATTCTGTCTCTGTAGAAAAAAAAAAGATTCATTTCTCTACATTATTTAAGCATATCAAAATCTAAGATTGATAACATTTAAAGTCTTTTCTAGACTAGTAGAGACAAAAAAATCCCCACATTCTTTTGTGTTATTTTTGTAGACTGTAGACAAAATACTTCTATGTCTTTTTTTTATAATACCTTGATTTCTTTTATTTTTGTCAGAGATTCTGAAAATTTAATTAATACACCCATTTTTAATAAATAATTTTAATTTAAGTACATTTGTTTTAAATTTTTAGAAGTTTATTTTAGAAAGGAAGAGACACACAGAGAGGGAAAGAAAAAGATCAATTTGTTGTACCACCTATCCATGCATTCACTGGTTGATTTCTGTATGTGCCCTGACCTGGTATCAAATTTGCAGCCTTGTTGTATAGGTACAATGCTCCAACAAACTAAGTTACCCAGCCGGGACATGTACATTAGCTTTTTGATAAATTTCTGGAATGACTTAAACCTTAAACTTGGATGATTTTTCAGTATACAGAATTATATATGTAGTTTACTGTGAATTTATTTAAGAAAAGTGTCCCATATATGCTACTTGAGTAGAACATGGACAGTTTTTTTCCATCCAGATTTCACAAAGTATTTTGTTCAACCAAAATTATTTTGATATAGCTAGTCATTTTATAGATCTTAGAAATTTAACATTTCTTTTTCTCCCATTGTTTTCTTGAGCTAATTTAAATAATCAACCAATAGGAGTTCAAATTCTGTGCATCTCAAAATTAGAAAATTATTTAAGCTCTTATTTATTTATTTTTAAAAGAGGTTTAGTTTTTTTTATTAGATTTTATTTATTTTAGAGACTGACAGAGAGAGAGAGAGAGAGAGAGAGAAGGGGAGAGGAGCAGGAAGCATAAACTCCTATATGTGCCTTGACCAGGCAAGCCCAGGGTTTTGAACTGGAGAGCTCAGTGTTCCAGGTTGATGCTTTATCCACTGCGCTACCATAGGTAAAGGCTAGGTTTTTATTTTGAATAAAAAATTATTTTTGCCTGACCAGGTGGTGGCGCAGTGGATAGAGCGTCGGACTGGGATGCGGAAGGACCCAGGTTCGAGACCCCGAGGTGGCCAGCTTGAGCGCAGGCTCATATGGCTTGAGCAAAGAGCTCACCAGCTTGGACCCAAGGTCGCTGGCTCCAGCAGGGGGTTACTCGGTCTGCTGAAGGCCCGCGGTCAAGGCACATGTGAGAAAGCAATCAATGAACAACTAAGAAGTCGCAACGCGCAACGAGAAACTGATGATTGATGCTTCTCATCTCTCTCCGTTCCTGTCTGTCTGTCCCTGTCTATCTCTGCCTCTGTAAAAATAAATAAATAAATAAAAAAAAATTAAAAAAAAAATTATTTTCATATTTAGTTGAATTGTTTATCTCCCAAAACATACAACCATAAATTAATTGAAGTTAAATTTAGTTAAAATAGCCCTGGCCGGTTGGCTCAGTGGTAGAGCGTCGGCATGGTGTGCAGAAGTCCCGGGTTCGATTCCTGGCCAGGGCACACAGGAGAAGTGCCCATCTGCTTCTCCACCCCTCCCCCTCCCCTTCCTCTCTGTCACTCTCTTCCCCTCCGCAGCCGAGGCTCCACTGGAGCAAAGATGGCCGGGGCACTGGGGATGGTTCCTCGGCCTCTGCCCCAGGCGCTAGAGTGGCTCTGGTCACAACACAGCGACGCCCTGGATGGGCAGAGCATTGCCCCCTGGTGGGCAGAGTGTTGCCCCCTGGTGGGCATGCCAGGTGGATCCCAGTCGGGCGCATGCGGGAGTCTGTCTGACTGTCTCTCCACGTTTCCGGCTTCAGAAAAATACAGAAAAAAAAAATTTAGTTAAAATACATTAAGCACCTACTAATTTTCTATGTTTACTCAGTTAATCCTTGTTTCTTTATAGAAATGCACAGATTTTTATACTTCTTTAAAAGTGAGAAAATGAACATTTGAGGTGGTTGGAGAGGGGGAAAATGATAATCTTTATATATTATAATATCAATCTTAATTGGAAAGCTATATCTACTGGCATTAAAACCAATAAAGAGTTCCATATAAGAGCCTTTTGGAATGGCTCACTGATTAATCAAATATGTAGCATATAGGGTGCCTAAATCCATACTGAGTGAGTCTGTCAGTCTGATGATGCTTTACTTTACTTTGAGATTTCATAACAGAGATAATTTTCAATTCAAAATTGGGTTCACCTTTTTTAATTAGGTGAAATTACAGTTACCATATTATAATTAAAGGTTACGTGAAGGTAGGGGTCTTTATTTCTATTATATCAAATTATTTTTCTGTTTTTTTTAAACTGTAGCTTTTAATGAACGTGAATTTTTAAACCTTCTGACAAATATCTATTTTTATTCAGGAGTGAAGCTTTTTTCTTTCTGTACTTGAAATGCAGCAATGATAGTTTATATTATGGCACTTGTATTCAAATGCATTTTTCTCTCTACCAAACTGCCCAAAGGTATTGATGTCAGAATATTTCCCTTCTAATGAGCATATGCTGTTTTCCAGAGATGCTCTGAAAAATATTACTGTGCTTCAAACTGAATTATAGTAATACCTCTTAATAATGCTTCTTAAAATGCCTGAAATTATACATTGCAAGAATATTAAAATATGGAGGTATTTTACAGTAATTGCCTTGCCAAAAAATAGCTTTTAGTTTTATGCCCATTGAAAATTTTAAAATGTTATAAATAAAAATCTCTACCCAAAATATAAGATCTTAGGCCTTGATGTCTTCCCCGTCCCTCAAAAACTTAAATAACATATGAGCATTTCAGAGTAGTTGCACTGAATCTGAAGTTAGAGTGCCTGGGGATAAATATAGAAAGTTGTTTTCCCCCTCCCTTATAAAATGTGGCAAGTGACTAAGATTATTGCTAGAATTAAGAGTTAATGCAGATTAGAGCAGAAGAGGTGAAACCTCCCATGCTCTGGCTTAGTGAAAAGAACTCACTGTCAGCGATTTGCCAACTAAAGTTTATTTGCCAACTAAAATTCTATGGAAACCATGTGGTATAAGAAAGAACACAATATAAAGCAATTAAGAGCAAAAATACTGAGAGATTCAAAGACAGCAGTGGAGTAGGCAGACACACAAAGTGCCATCTCCCATGACCAAACTGAATTCCAGATTAATTTAAGAACAGTCATTGTGAAAAACCAACTTTGGACTAAAGGAACAGGACTCAAAAACCAAGGAGCAGAGAAGAATCTACACTGATTCTGGTAGGGAGTGTGGGGGCACGGTGAGGGCTCCCCTGCTCCCAGGAGCAAGGGAGGGCTGAGAGTCCAGAAGGGCTCTCATTACAAGGAGAGAGACCCTGAGAGGTAGGGGTCCTAAGTTTCAGGACTGGAGACACAGCCTAGAAATCCAGGGTCTAGAGGAGATAGCTGAACAGCAATAAGTGGGGAGAAGAGTGAGAGTTCTATCTGTGGGAAGTGACTGGTTAAAGAAAGAGCAACCTTAAAGGGACAGAGCAGAAAATATCACTCACAGCCACTTGCCTGGGGTTCCGGGGGCGAAGGGGGATGAGAAAACTGGCTGGTCTTGCATGAAGAAAGTGCAGAAAGCAAGACAAGGGGACCTGACCTGAGTTGAGTTGACTCATTCTCCAGTGCAGAGGCGGCCATAGCTGGAGGAGTGGTCTTTCCCTCCGCCCAGCACAAGCCCAGAGTGGAAACAGGTGACCCACCTCCAAAAAGCTCTCCAGCTCCAATCAGAGCAAAAGACCTTCTGGAAAGGAGGAAGTAAGGGCAAGGGACAGTGACTCCATTTCCAGAGAGACCTGAGCTACACTTCCCCCTTTATACTGAGAATGCGCCCCACCCCCAGAGAGTAACTAGGTAGAACACACTTTCAGATTCTCAAAGGTCACACCCACCTCATTCCTGGATAGTTTCAACTAGGGTAAAAAAAATACCCAAAACACAAAAACAAGATACACCCACTTCTCCCTTCTGAAACATAGAAGCCCCCTGCAGAGATCAGCAAACAGAGGTTCCCTGCTGCGTTCAACAAAAAATCAGCAGGGAAATCAAGACTTTAAAGTGGCTCTACTAGTTAAAGAGAATTAAAATCCAAGCAGCTAGCAGAGGCAGAGGAATAAAGGCCTGGAGGAGAAGCCTAATTAAATAAACCAACCTCAGACCCACAGCTCTAACAAGCTTGCAAAGCACACACAGAAACAGTGGGAAAACAGAAAAACATAAACCATATGAATCAACAAGAAAAATCTCCAGAAAAAAACTGAATGAAATGGAAGGAATAAAATTATCGAATGCACAGTTTAAAATAATAATTTGTAGAATGCTTAAGGATCTCAAAGCTACAATGGATGGACTTAATGAGCAACTAAATAAAGAAATTGCTAGCATCAAAAATGACACTGAAATCATAAAATCGAACCAGACAGAAATGACAAATACAATATCAGAAATGAAGACTACACTAGAAGAACTTGAAAGCAGGCTAGATGAAGCAGAGGATCAAACCAGCAATTTACAGGACAAGATCATCAAAAGCATGGAAACACACAGAAAAAAGTAAGGAGGTTCAAAAAGTCTGAGGAAATTCTAAGAGAGCTCTGTGACAACATGAAGAGAAACAATATTTATATAATAGAGCTTTCTGAAGGAGAAGAGAAAGAACAAGGGATAGAGAATCTGAATGAAGAAATCATAGCTGAAAATTTCCCTAAATTAATACAGGAAAAAGTCACACAGGTTCAAGAAGCACAGAGAACCCTATTAATAAGGAACCCAAAGAGACCTACACCAAGACATATCATAACCAAAATACCAAAGCTAAGAGATAAAAAAAAAGAATACAAAAACTGCAAGAGAAAAGCCATCAATCACCTACAAAGGATCCCCCATAAGGATGACATCTGACTTTTCTTTTTCTTTTTTTTTTTTTTTTTTTACAGGAACAGAGAGAGAGTCAGAGAGAGTGACAGATAGGGACAGACAGACAGGAATGAAGAGAGATAAGAAGCATCAATCATCAGTTTTTTGTTGCGAGACCTTAGTTGTTGATTGATTGCCCTTTCATATATGCCTTGACTGTGGGCCCCTTCAGCAGATCGAATAACCCCTTGCTCGAGCTAGAGACCTTGAGTCCTCCAAGCCAGTGAGCTTTTTTTTTTTTTTCTCAAGCCAGATGAGCCTGCGCTCAAGCTGGCGACCTTGGAGTCTTGAACCTGGGTCCTTCTGCATCCCAGTCTGATGCTCTATCTACTGCGCCACTGCCTGGTCAGGCAACATCTGACTTTTCAACAGAAACACTAGAGGCCAGAAGGAAATGGCAGGAAATATTCAAAGTAATGCAGAACAAGAGCCCACAACTAAGACTTCTTTATTCAGCAAGGCTATCATTAATAGTTGAAGGTGAAATAAACAACTTCCCAGACTCCCCCCCCCCCAAAAAAAAACTCTGGGAATTCATTACAACCAAACCAAATGCTGCAAAAAATATTAGGGAGCCTGTTGTAAACAGAACAAAGGGGGGGAAAATCTGGTAAAAGAGAAATGTTGATTTAAAGAATAAAATGCCAATAAACAACTACATATCAATAATAACCTTAAATGTAAATGGATTAAATGCTCCATTCAAAAGACATAGTGTAATGCATGGATAAGAATACAGGACCCATACATATGCTGTCTACAAGAGACCCACCTCAAAACAAAAGATACACATAGACCAAAAGAAAAAGGATGGAAAAAATATTTCATGCAAATAGAAATTAAAAAAAAAAAAGCTGGGTAGCAATACTTATATCAGATAAAATAGACTTTAAAAAAAAGGCTATAGTAAGAGATAAAAAATGTCACCTCATCATGATAAAGGGAGCCATTATAAATATCTATGCACCAAATATAGGAAGACCTAAATGTATAAAGCAGACTTTAATGGACATAAAGGGCGAGATCAACAGCAATACTATAATAGAAGGAAATTTTAATACCTCACTAACATCAATAGATAGATCTACCAGACAAAAAATAAACAAAGAAACAGCAGCCTTAAATGACACACTAGATCAACTGGATTTAATAGCTATCTTCAGGACCTTTAGAACTAAAGCACCAGAATATACATTCTTTTCAAGTGCTCATGGTACATTTTCTAGGATAGACCACATGTTAGGGCACAAAACGAGTCTCAATAAATTTAAAAAGATTAAAATCATATCAAGCACCTTCTCTGATCACAATGGCATGAAACTAGATATCAACTACAATATAAAAACTGAAAAACACTCAAACACTTGGAAACTAAATAGCGTGTTATTAAATAATGAATGAGTTAACAATGAGATCAAAGAAGAAATAAAAAATTTCCTTGAAACAAATAAAAATGAGCATACAATCACTCAAAATCTATGGTACACAGCAAAAGCAGTCCTGAGAGGGAAGTTCATAGCATTACAGGCATACTTTAAGAAACTAGAAAAAACTTAAATAAACAACCCCACATCTAAAAGAACTAGAAAAAGAACAGCAAGTAAAGCCCAGAGAAAGTAGAAGGAAGGAAATAATAAAGATCAGAGTGGAAGTAAATGACATAGAGGCACATAAAACACAATACAGAGGATCAATGAAACCAAGAGCTGGTTTTTTGAAAAGGTAAACAAGATTGATGAACCTTTAACCAGATTCACCAAGAAAAAAGGAGAGAGTTCTCAAATAAATAAAATTAGAAATGGGAGTGGAGAAGTAACAACTGACACAACAGAAATACAAAATATTGTAAGAAAATACTATGAAGAACTGTATGCCAAAAGATTAGATAACCTAGGTAAAATGGACAAATTCCTTGAAACATATAATCTTTCAAAAATCAATCTGTAAGAATCAGAAAACCTAAACAGACTGATTGCAACAAATGAGATAGAAACCATTATAAAAAAAAACTTTCAACAAATAAAAGCCCTGGGCCAGATGGCTTCAGGTGAATTCTATTAAATATTCAAAGAAGAACTAACTCTTGTCTTTCTCAAACTATTTCAAAAAATTCAAGAGGTGGAAAGACTTTCCAGCTCCTTTAATGAGGCGAGCATAATTCTGATTCTGAAACCAGGCAAAGATAACACAAAGAAAGAAAAATATAGGCCAATATTCTTGATGAATTTAGATGCTAAAATTCTCAACAAAATATTAGCAAACCAAATCCAGCAATACATGAAAAAAATCATACATCATGATCAAGTCACATTTATTCTGGGAGGCAAAGCTGGTACAATATTGGTAAATCAATCAATGTGATTCATCACATAAACTAAAAGGAGAAAAACAACATGATAATACCAACAGATGCAGAAAAAGCATTGATAAAATCCAGAACCCACTTATGATCAAAACTCTCAGCAAAGTGGGAATACAGGAAACATACTTCAACATGAAAAAGGTCATCTGTGACAAACCCACAGCCAACATCATACTCAATGGGCAAAAATGAAAAGCAATGCCCTAAAGATCAGGAATAAGGCAGGGGTGCCCCCTTTCACCACTCTTATTCAACATGGTGCTGGAAGTCCTAGTCACAGCAATCAGACAAGAAGAAAAGATAAAAGGCATCCAAATTGGAAAAGAAGAAGTAAAAATATAATTATTTGCTGATGATATGATAGTGTATATAGAAAACCCTAAAGTTTCAGTCAAAAAAGTACTGGACTTGATAAATGAATTTAGCAAGGTGGCAGGATATAAAATTAAAATTCAGAAATCAGAGTCATTTTTATATACCAACAATGAACTGTCTGAAAGAGAAATTAAGATAACAATTCCCTTCACTATTGCAGGAAAAAAAATAAAGTACCTAGGAGTAAATTTAACCATTGAGATTAAAGACTTGTACTCAGAAAATTATAAAACATTGATAAAAGAAATCAAGGAAGATACAAACAAGTGGAAGCATATACCGTGTTTATGGATAGGAAGAATAAATATCATTAAAATATCTATATTATCCAAAGCAATTTATAAGTTCAATGCAATTTCTATTAAAATACCAATGACGTATTTCAAAGATATAAAACAAATATTCCAAAAATTTATATGGAACCAGAAAAGAACACAAATAACATCAGCAATCTTGAAAATGAAGAATAAATTGGTGATATCACACTTCCTGATATCAAGTTATACTAGAAGTCCATTGTAGTCAAAACAGCTTGGTACTGGCATAAGAACAGGCATATAGATCAATGGAACAGAACAGAGATCCCAGAAATAAACCCACATCTTTATACACAATTGATACTTGACAAAGGAGGTAAGAGCATACAGTGGAGTATAGACAGTCTCTTTAACAAATGGTGTTGGGAAAATTGGATAGCTACCTCCAAGAAAATGAAACTAGACCACCAATTTATACCATTCACAAAAATAAATTCAAAATGGATAAAAGGCTTAAATGTAAGTTGTGAAACCATAAGCATCTTAGAAGAAAATATAGGCAGTAAACTAGACATCTCTCGCAGCAATATATTTGCTGATTTATCTACATGGGCAAGTGAAATAAAGGACAGGATGAACAAATGGGACTGTTTCAAACTAAAAAGCTTTTGAACAGCTAAAGACAATATAAACAAAATAAAAAGGCAATCAACACAATGGGAGAACATACTCAAAAATATGTCTAATAAGGGATTAATAATCAAAATTTATAAAGAACTTGTAAAACTCAACACCAGGAAGATAAACAATCCAGTCTAAATGGACAAAACAAATGAATAGACATTTCTCCAAGAAGGACATAAAGATGGCCAATAGGCAGATGAAAAAATGTTCAACATCACTAATCATTAGAGAAATGCAAATTAAAACCACAATGAGATACCACCTCACACCAGTCAGAATGGCGCTCATTAACAAAACAGCACATGATAGGTGCTGGTGAGGATGTGGAGAAAAGGAAACCCTCCTGCACTGCTGGTGGGAATGCAGACTGGTGCAGCCACTGTGGAAAACAGTATAGAGATTTCTCAAAGAAATAAAAATAGAACTGACCCAGCCAACCCACTTTTAGGAATATATCCCAAGAACACCACATCACTGATTCAAAGAAGAAATGCACCCCCGTGTTTAAGCCGAATTGTTTACAACAGCCAAGGTCTGTAAACAGCCCAAGTGTCCATCAGTGGATGAATGGATTAAAAAGCAATGGTACATATACACAGTAGAATTCTATGGGGCTCTGAAGAGGGAAGAGATCTTCTTGCCTTTTGTGACAACATGAATGGACCTGGGAACTATTATATTAAGTGAAATAAGTCAGGCAAAGAAAGAAAAATATCATATGACCTCACTCATTTGAGGAATCCAATGAACAATGTGAACTGAGGAACAGAACAGAGACAGAGGTGGGATCAAAGGGACCAGAGGGAAAGAGGACAGAGGGAAAGGGGATGACAGGATAGGATAATCTTGGACGGAAGTGGGGAGGGCATTGTGGAAAGGTGGGGAAGGGAGATGTGGAGGGGAACAGAAGGGAGGAGGGATGCACTTGGGGGGACACCAGAATCTATGTAAACACAATAATTTAAAATCAATAAGAAGAAAAGAACAATTGGAAAAAAATAAAAGAGTTAATGCAGGGCCTGGCTGGTTGGTCCAGAGTATGAAAGTCCTGAGTTCGATTTCTGATCAGGACACACAAGGAGAAACCACTATCTGCTTCTTCAACAACCCTCTCCCCATCTCTCTCTGTCTCTTGCCCTCCCACAGCCATGATTTGAATGGTTCAAGTACAGTAGGCCCTGGGCATTGAGGATGGCTCCATAGCCTCTCCTTAGGTGCTAAAATAGCTCAGTTACTGAGCAACAGGGCAGCAGTCCAGCATACCCTGGTAGGGGGCTTGCCGGGTGGATCCCTATCAGAGGGGCATGTGGGAGTTTGTCTCTGTCTCCTGCAACTCACTTAATAAAAAAATAAAAAATAAATAAATAAATATAAAAAAGAGTTAATGCAGCCCTGGCCTGATAACTCATTTAGCTGGAGCTTCATCTTGAAGTAACAGAGGTTACTCGTTCAATCCCCAGTCAGGGAATATACAGGAACAACTTGACATTCCCGTCTCTCTGTTTCTTTCTCCAAGTTAATGCATATAAAATACCTAAAATGTTTTTTAGCAAAAATTTTGCTCTCCGGAAATGTTAATTATCTCTCTTTTGGACAGAGTATGTGTGATAGAAGTTTTGCTTACAATCTTCTTCTGAAGCTGTTTAACACAATTTATCTTTAACTTATTAAAATTTCTCACATATCAAGTTTTTCTAAAAAGTATGCTTTTAGTGGTAGAGTGTCGGCCTGGCATGCAGGAGTCCTGGGTTCGATTCCAGTCCAGGGCACACAGAAGAAGCGCCCATCTGCTTCTCCATCCCTCCCCCTCTCCTTCCTCTCTGTCTCTCTCTTCCCCTCCCGCAGCCAAGGCTCCACTGGAGCAAAGTTTTCCTGGGCGTTGAGGATGGCTCTGATTGCGGCAGAGCGACGCCCCAAGATGGGCAGAGCATCGCCCCCTGGTGCGCATGCCGGTGGATCCCGGTCGGGTGCATGCAGCAGTCTGTCTGACTGCCTCCCCGTTTCCAGGTTCGGAAAAAAAAAAAAAAAAAAAAAAAAAAAAAAAGTATGCTTTTTGGTACCATGTGATTTATAAGTAATTAAATTAACCTCAACATTACATTATTCTTATCCTTATATTCTTCATGGATTCCTAATCAATATTTTGTGTTTAGTTAATAAAATAGATTTAGCTCAGAATCGGACTCCAATCACTTCAAACAAAACACTTTAAATCTATAATATGTTAATTAAATTATATACAAATTTTTTAGTTTATAAATTATCTACTTTAATATTCTAATGTTTAATTATTAGAATACATAAAAACTATATCCAACTTCTTTTATATTATATGGAAATAAAATTGCTAGCACAAGTGTATCCTGAAATACACTTTATTAATGAGAACAGAACAAATATAAATTTAAGATTTACTGGTATTTAAATGGACATATTTTCTTGTGTTCATTCAATGGAGGTTTATAGAGTGTATACCATATGTAAGACACTGCACACTCAGAATATTAACTTTAGGACTAAGCTAAAATACCAGCCATGATTACAAATAACATTGCAGATTCCCTTGATATTTTGTATTTTAGGTTCTTATAAGACTTTTAATAGGTTTTATTCTACTCTAAACATCAAACAATTACTTAAAAATTTTTGTCTTGATATTGTTTATAGTCTATTTCCTTTTCACACTAAGATATTAAAAACCATTTTATTCAATCAAAACATTCCATTTCTTTGTGATATTTTCTCTAATGATGTTGCCACCATGGCAACTGAAGCTCTCAATAACAATACCATACAAGCAACCAGATTGAATTATGTTGATAGAATTTTGAAGTAATTAGATTATGAAGCTGCTTTGTCTTTTCTAGTTCAAAGATTTGTGTAACATTTCTAAACAAATTATTCTGAAAATATTAGCTTGTGTACTTTAATCAGTTCTTGTCATCTGACTCTATTATCACTGTCATACAATCTTCCATCATATACATGTTACAGAATTGCCTAGTTGATTCTTATAAATTCAATGCTTATCTCTTGTTATGAATTTCATTTGATATCTCTTTCTCACATCTTCTTGGTTTTGTGGATATGTTTTAGAACATAGAGCATCAGAGACTATAGGTAAGATAATTTATCTTATTTAGCTCAGACAAGCTGGACATACCAGACAGTATACTATAACTTGGAGGCTTACCCTTTATTTCTTTCTATTTTGCAAAGGTTTTCTATTCATGCATGGATTCTTAGGATATTTGTGTTATTTTGATTTTAACAAAATGTGTTTAAAGTTGGGTCTGTGTCCATATGTAAAGGATTCCATCCATAAATTCCTTGGTGTGAGTTGCTCAGTGATGTTGGTCCAGGGAAAGATACATGGCTGGAAACCTGTCACTTATCGATCTATACTGTGTCACAGTTTTCCATCACTGTGGATGCGCAAGTGTAAATGAGTGTCAGAAAATAGATGACTTGAACCATGTTTTCCTTAGGACATTGAAGTTGCCTGGAGAACATTTCAGTTTGTTATTGGAACAGAGCTATTAATCCAGACATAGCAAATAAAAGGTTATAGTACCCAAAGCACAAGGAGGAACTACTGAGTAAGGCCAAAGATATAGCTGTGTACTAGCTCTTCCTTCTTTTAAAACAGAGCATGAACACAAAAATGTCGAGGTAATAGCAACTGATACACTGAAGGCTAACAAAAAAATACTCTTGCCTGAAATTTCTAGGTGACCTTTAACAAAGGCTTTTTGTGTTTTTTGATCTGAGTAATATATCCAGTATTATAACAGGATAGCTAAATAGAGATTAAATTTTGATGTATGAAAAAACAACAGTCTTTTGTTTTAATAAAATAAAGATATATTGCTTTCAGAAAAAAAAAGTGTCTAGCTATAAATTAATAACTACTGATTATGATGATTGACTCAAAAGAGACTAATGCTTTAAAAATCTCAATTGGCTTGAAATAATGTAAATTCTTTAACAAAATTTATATGAGTTATTTTTAAATTGCAACCAAATATATACAAATACAGTGATTTACATTTTATCAGTTACATTAGAAATTTTCTGTATATGAACTCAACTCACATTGAAAGGAGCCACTAGGCTCTGGCTAGTTGGCTCAGCAGTAGATTATTGACCTGGCATGTGGAAGTCCCAGGTTTGATTCCTGGCCAGGCACACAGGAGAAGCACCCTACTGCTTCTCCACCCTTCCCCCTCTCCTTTCTTTTTATCTCTCCCTTCCCTTCCCCTTGCCAAGGTTCCATTGGAACAAAGTTGGCCCAGGAGCTGAGGATGGTTCCATGTCCTCTGCCTCAGGTGCTAGAATGGCTCTGATTGCCGTGGAGCAATGCCCCAGATGGGCAGAACATTCCCCCCTGGTGAGCATGCTGGGTGGTGGATCCCAGTTGGGTGCATTAGGGAATCTGTCTGCCTGTCTCCCCCCACCGTCCTCCCCTTAGCCCTTGTTTCTCACTACGGAGGTGGGGGGGAAGGAGCCACTAAATAAAGTCAATCACAAAATTTAATCAAACTCTCAAAAGTACATTTGTGAATATCAAATTGAATTGTATGTACAATTTTAAATTAAAATTTCTCTGTCAGGCTTATTTCCTCATAGTTTTTTAGCTTTCCTCTTACATCTTAATATTATTTGCTATCCAAGGTAAGTTAATTACTTACCTAACCAACCATGTACAGAAATATTTTAGTATATGTGCTGCCAAAGCGAGCACTACAGAAAATTTTAAATATCACAGATCTTGTTATAACTTCAGTGATAGAGTTTCTGACTATTAGAGTAGAGAAAATACTAATTATGCTTGTTAATTTTAGTAAATTTACAGATAAGAATACCTCATGTCATATAAATATTGACTACACTTAGTATAAAAGTAATTTTGTAAACAAAGGAGAACTTATAGAATCAAAGTTAATAAAGAAGAAAAAAAGTCAATGAATACTGATGATTAGAAATAAATGACTTATGTGGCCAAAAAATTAATAAATATAGGGTTGGGGAATAAGTTCGTAGCATTTTTATATTTTCTTTTATTTTACAACAATTTGTTTGCTGTTTGGCAAAGGGTAAGTATTCATTCGATAAAACTCTTTCTGCTCTACAAAACTATGTTCATTGTATTTTTGAGTTATTTAATTTTTTATTAGTTTTTGAGGCTTAGAAATGGAATACCCAGGAGGCAAAAATCAACATTTTCGACACCTGCTCTTCTTTGCTTTTCATCGAGGTCAAAAAGCTGCCGAAGCAGCCCGGGACATTTGCGACGTGTATGGAGAAGGTGTCATAGGCGAGTCTACAGCACGGAAATGGTTTGCAAAGTTCAAAAATGGCGACTTTGACGTGACACATGCCGCAGCGGAAGGCCTTCTGAATTCGATGAAGAACTGGGAAATGCTCGAAAAGAATGCCACGGTCAACAAGGAGCTCTACATTGCCCAGCTACACCGCATGAATGAGGCTATTCGACTGAAAAGACCTGATCGACATGGTCAGACCATACTCCTTCACGACAACGCCAGGCCCCATGTTGCACAAGTCGTCAAAGCCGCACTCCAAGAGCTCGAATGGGAGGTCCTTCAGCATCCGCTGTATTCTCCGGACCTTGCACCGACCGATTACCATCTTTTCTGCTCCCTGTCAAACCACATGAAGGGCGTTACCTTCGATAACAAAGAGGTCCTTAAAAACTGGCTCAACAACTTCTTTGACACCAGACCAGGGGATTTTTGGCGGAAAGGCATCAACAAATTGGTCAAGAGGTGGGAAGAGGTTGTAAACAGCAACGGTGAATATATAATTGATTAACTTATTGATATAATTATTGTTTTTTGTTTAAATAAAAGTCTTTGGTAAAAACGCTACGAACTTATTCCCCAACCCAATATTTAATGGAAATTTATATTAAGCAGGAGAGTATTTGCTGGAGACAAAGAGCTGAGAATGTCACCAACGCTGGCCTCAATTTATGTGGAAGAAGTTAATAATATGTTGAAAATTAATTATGATTAAATAATGTTTTGTTAGAATTTTTAAAAAAGTAAATGAAAAGGAATGTTGGCCAAAGAAATGATATATATATATGTATATATATATATATATATGCAAGTTATTTAAATATTAAAGAATAATGTAGAAAATTTCATGGAAAGGATAAGACAATTAAAGCTATAAAATATAAAAGAAAGTAATAAAATTATTTACAGGGATTCATGTATTTAGATTTTTTTTTATCTTCCTCCCTTCTTTGCTTCATATCCCAAACTCACCTTAACAAATACGTAATTGCTAAGGTCGTTTGCTTCCTTCACCTGTTTCAGATAAAGCTTACTTCCTTGAAGTCATCCTAATTCTCCTTGTATCTTTCTTATTTTTCTACTTCAAACTGTTACAACCACAACCTTTGTAAAGCAATCTGAGTAGTCTTTCTGTGTTTAAAGAACTTCAACCGACTATTATGTTCTTAAATATAATCTATTTAATGACAGGCACTCACTATCTGGACCTGCTTTATCTTTTCAGTCCATTTTTTTTTTAACGGAGACTCTACCACTCTCAACTAATTATAGTTTTCTACATATATTTTACAGTTAATTCTGTCATTGACCTTGTATACGGCTCATTCACCAGAAACATGGCTTTTGTTACTTCACCTACCTCTGCCCTGCTTATCATTAAATGCTTGTATTAGAGCTCCCCTGTTCCATAAGATTGTCCACATTATCATCCTGTTATTTAGTGAGGGGCCCAAGAGAGAGAAAGATAGAGAGAGTGTGTGTGTGTGCCTTATGTATATAATCTCAGCTCCTGAACATATTTTTTTATTTATAAACATATTATTATTTAAACAACTTTATCAAACAACTTATATACAATAAACTGTACATATTTAATGTATAAAATTTGGTGAGTCTCAACACATTTATACACTTATGAAACTATCGTTAGAGTAAAAAAAGTAAACTTATCCATCACCGTCTAAAGTTTTCCTATGACCTAATATAATTCATCCTTCTCTGCATCTACTACCTCATCCCCAAACAACCACTGATCTGCATTTCTCACAATACATTAGTTTGTCTTTTAAACATTTGTGTAAATGGAATCATAGATGTGGGTGCATTTTTTGTCTTACTTTTATCATCACAATAACTTCGAGCATCATCCATGTTGCTGAATGTTGCAATGATAGGTCTGTTTAATTACTGCGAAGGTTTTTTTTATTGAATTTATTAGAGTGACACCAGTTAATATAATCATACAACATACATTTCACATGCGTAATCTACAACACATTTCTGTCTACCATATTGTGTGCTGAGAAGAATTTACTATATATTGCATGGATATACAACAAAGTTGTTTATCCATTACATGTTAATGGGAGTTGATTTGTAAATAAAACTGTAATCAACATTTGCATGTAAGCTTTTGTGTAGACATGTGCTTTTGTTTCCCTTACAAGATTGTAGAATGGCTGGTTCTATCAGGGGATTATGATTAACCTTTTTTTTTTTTCTGTATTTTTCTGAAGCTGGAAACGGGGAGAGACAGTCAGACAGACTCCTGCATGCGCCCGACCGGAATCCACCTGGCACGCCCACCAGGGGCGACGCTCTGCCCACCAGGGGGCGATGCTCTGCCCCTCCGGGGCGTCGCTCTGCTGCGACCAGAGCCACTGTAGTGCCTGGGGCAGAGGCCAAGGAGCCATCCCCAGCACCCGGGGCCATCTTTGCTCCAATGGAACCTTGACTGCAGGAGGGGAAGAGAGAGACAGAGAGGAAGGAGGGGGGGGTGGAGAAGCAATGGGCGCTTCTCCTATGTGCCCTGGCCGGGAATCGAACCCGGGTCCCCTGCATGCCAGGCTGTCACTCTACCGCTGAGCCAACCGGCCAGGGCCTATGATTAACTTTTTTAAAGAAAATAACAATCTGTTTTCCAAAATAGTTGGATCATTTTGCATTCTATGGGAGTTCTAATCTCTATTCTTGCGAACACTTGAATGAGCAGTCTTTTTAATTCCAGCCATTCAAATTGGTTGTAGTATCCGATTGTGGTTTCATTTGCATTTTCCTAATGACAAATGATGTTGAGCAGCTTAACATGTTCTCATTTGCTATCCATGTATCTTCTTTGAGGAAGTATGTAGATTATTTGCCTATTGGTGAGGGAGGATATTTGTCTTTTTAGTACTGTATTTTAAAAATATTTATATATTCTAGATACAGGTCTTTGTAGAATTTGTGGGGGGTTTTTTGTAAATATTTTCTTCAAGTTTGTGTCTTGCCTTTTCATTAACAGTGTCATTTGAAACAAAAAGCCCCACAAATTTTGAAGAAGTTCCAGCAATCCATTTTTTTTTCCTAACTATGAAGGAGTAATTTCTGAATACTCTAAACTATTTTGCAAGAGTTGTGAGGTCTTTCCATTCTGGTTGGTGAGAATGTAAACTAGTCCTAACCACTGTGTGAATTCTGATGATAGTTTGACCTGTTCTTTGTTTCATGGTTCTTTTCCCACTTTTAAGTAGCTTCCTTACACACATGTGCTGAACAGTGCTCAGCTAAAGACTTGAGAGATCCATCTATATGAGCTCTGCCTCCTTAACTTAAGGAGATCTCTGGGTCTTGTTTGGATTCACCCTCTATGCTCCATGGCCTAATAATATCTTCAGGCAGTAATCTGGAATAATTATAGTACTTAACCCTGTCTGTTTTCCTTTTCTAAGGGTCACTGTGTTGTTTCCTATTGTCCAGTAATTAAAGATATCTGTATTTATTTTGTCCAGTCTTTTAAGTGCTTGAAGCAAGAGAATAAATCTAGTTTGTTACATCACCATGGCCAGAAGCAGAAGTCTGTAATTGTCCTTTTGTAGGATTATATTCTTTGACAAGATTTGAACTTCTTGAAGGTATAGGATCTAATTTACATTTAGTATTCAACAAGTATTTGTGGAATAAAATAATGTATTTTTCTGAATCCATATGATTTATTTAAAAGTGAGAATGCCTGCTTTTACTTTATTCTTCTACTTTAATCTCAATCAATTCTATTGGGAATCTCTAAGATGAGTAAAGAAGCAAAGAGTAGAAACTAGAATACCAGCTCTTTACCTGCTATTGGGCATTTCTTTGCTTTCTTTTATTCCTTGTTGTTTTTAACTTGCTAAGCTCAGCTTTGGAAAAATACAAGGTAAACATGGTATTTTAAAGTGTTTTTCCCCACTGAGGAAGAAGAAAGGGGCTGGAGCCATGAAATGTAGAATAATAAAAGGCTTTATTGAGTACAGAGAGCATCCCATCTAATGAGGTTCCCTAGCCCCCGGGACAGAGGCTTGGGAGGTCATATAGGGCAGTGGTCCCCAACCTTTTCTGGGGCACAGACCGGTTTAATGTCAGAAAATATTTCCACGAACCGGCCTTTAGGGTGGGACGGATAAATGTATCACGTGACCGAGACAAGCGTCAAGAGTGATTCTTAGGCGGATGTAACAGAGGGAATCTGGTTATTTTTTAAAAATAAAACATCGTTCAGACTTAAATATAAATAAAATGGATATAATGTAAGTTATTTATTCTTTCTCTGTGGACCGATACCGGTCTGTGGCCCGGGGGTTGGGGACCACTGATATAGGGTGACCCATGTGGGGGATATTTAAAGGGTCTCTAGGGTGGTCGAGCTAATATGACATGGTGAAATCTCACTGGCTGATGGACAGTCACTTTTTACCAAAGGATTCCTGGGAAGTTTCTTTTGGCGTGCCTGGAAGTGGGTGGTTATAGCCAAGTTCCTGGGTCTGGGTTCCTTACGTGACCATCCTCCATTGCTGACCACCCCACAGTACTTATTTTCAAGTAGTTTAAGTGAATGAATATACTAATAGAAAAGAGCCAGACCACATATTAATATAAAACTCTGATCTACATCCGGTAGTAACTAGCCCAAGAATCCAAACCACAATCTCTATCACCTTTGGCCCAAAAGAGTCTGGACTTGATCAGTAACAGATACCTTTCCTAATTTCTGCCCCTGCTTCCAATTTAGATCCAGCCAGAGAAAGCTAAACATACTTTTCTAACCAATTACAAATGATGTCTCATTTCAGTTAGCTTGTCTCCAGTTTCCCCATGCCAATATAGCAATCAGGGCATACCTGACAGTACTCCCTCTCTTTTTTCTCTATAAAGCTTTTGACATATCTGCCTGCCTTTGAGTCTCTGCCAAATGCAAGTGATGTTGGCTGACTCCCCTGCTTAACAAGCTTTGATAAAATAGCCTGTGCTTGTTCTCATTTGGGTGGTCTTCATTTATTTCCAGAGTCAAAGTTTAGTGAGTAATGTAGCACACAAGTGATAAGTCATGAAAAAGAGGAACTGTGCTTATAGAAGGGAACATAAACTAGGGTTTTCGTGGTGAGCAATGCAACTGAACTAAAAATTCTAGATGTTGAAGTAACTTAAGATTTTATATTTTATTCATTGATATATTTTGATAAAGAAATTTCCCCTCTCATTTTATGAATATTTATCTCTTGTATTTGTTTTCTTTGGGTAAAAATTTTGGAATCTTTATGTACTATGAAAATCATGACACTATGAGAGAAAAATTAATATGTCTTTTATTCATTACCTATTATTGCTTTATTTTACTCCATTACCACATTACATCCTAGAAAGATAGTAAAAGAAAATAGTACTTATTGCATACCCATCTGGTGTCACATATAATACTAGAAATTTCCATAACTGAAATCTTATTTATTTTTTAGAATTCTTATTTCTATGAAAATACTGTTATCCTTATTTCAGAAGCAATAAAACTGAAACACAAAGAACTAAAATAATTAGTACAAGGTCACAAAACTAGCAAAGTGCTGAACCCTAATATAAACACAGGTCTCTCTATAGAATGAGGTTTTTCAACCTCGTTTGTGCTGGTGACAGGCATTTGGGCCACTTGATTCCTTGTTGTGCTATCCTGTGCACTGCAGGATGTTTAGAGGCATTCCTGGCTCCCTCCCTCTAGATGCCAGTTATACTCCCCAGTAACGACTATCAAAATGTTTCCAGACATTGTCAAAACTTTCCTGGGGGTAAAAATTATGCCTGGTAAGAACCACCCATAGTTGTAGGATAACAGTTCTTAGTATTTGCATTTCATTAGCTAACAATTTTTCATATTAGATTATTTCCATAATATGTTTCATTGAACTTCTTAAGCTCTGGTTGATTGGCTCAGTGGATAAAGCATTGGCCTAGCCTGCGGACATTTCATCCCCAGTCAGGGCACATGTGAGAAGTGACCTTCTGCTTTTCTTCTCCTCCTTCTCCCCCTTATCTTTCTCTTCCTCTCTCACAGCTAATGGCTCAACTGTTTCTAGTATTGCCCCAGGCACTGAGGATAGCTGGTTGGTCTCAGCGTTAGCCTCAAGCACTGAGGGTAGATGCTAGACTGGAGCATTGGACCCAGATGGAGGTTGTTGGGTGGATCCTGATTGGGAAGCATGCAGGAGTCTGTTTCTCTATCTCCCCTCCTCTCACTTAAAAACAAACAGCCTGACCAGGCAGTGGCGCAGTGGATAGCACACCAGAATGGGATGTAGAGGACCCAGGTTCGAGACCCCGAGGTTGCCAGCTTGAGCTTGGGCTCATCTGATGTGAGCAAAGCTCACCAGTTTGGACCCAAGGTCACTGGCTTGAGTGAGGGGTTACTTGGTCTGCTGAAGGCCCATGGTCAAGGCACATATAAGAAAGCAATCAATGAACAACTAAGGTGTCGCAACAAAAAACTGGTGATTGATGCTTCTCATCTCTCTCCATTCCTGTTTGTCCCTATCTATCCCTCTCTCTAACTCTTGCTTTGTTTCTGTAAAACAAACAAAGACTTCTTGAAACAAGGGTGTGAACACACACAAGCACATAAACACACACACACATATAAACATACATACACACACATCCCTCACTCACAACCTTCCCCTGCTTCTGCATGACCCTGTAAATTCACTAATACAATTAGAATTGATTTTTTTCAGCAGGGAATTCACTTTTAGTTTTGTAATTGTTGTCTTGGTAGTGGATGTACTTAAGAAGGCCCCATAGGAGATTCTGACACAAGACCTGATTGTTACAGTCTGCAATCACATGGAAAGAAAACTAAATTTATGGTAAACTTCCCATCAGTTTTTTTCTTGTTTTTAGAACTCTTTAAATTAGTCAACCTTGCTCTCTGTTACTCTCTCACAATGGTCTCTCCCCACTGACCTTACTTTCATTCGTTTTTACTTCTTCCCTTTTCCTCTTTTCTCTCCATTCCTCTCCCATCTCTTGTTTTTCTGTGTTCTCTTTGTTTTCTCCTTCTCTCTGAGAGTCCTTTAGGGTACTAAATACATAGATATAAGGATTCTTTTTCTCTGTTTCTCCATTTCCCTCTCTCCCTCAGTCTGTCTTCTCTCTTTTGCCACTGGAGCTCCCTGCCAGCGCAGCTGTCCCATCCAGCCTTTGATGCTGTGCTGTTATCTTTGGCACCAGCTCACAGGCTTTCCTGGGCTGAAATTGGAATTCTTCCATCCCCATCTCCTTTCTTTTGTCCCGCAATATGGTGATCCTGGAGGCCACTCAGCTGCCTCCCAATATTAGAGTAGGTGACAAGACAGGGAATAACTCTCTGAAGCTGGTGCTAAGCAGCTGAACATCTTACAATGGTGAACACCTTTGTTGTTGCTAATACCTTTTCCCAAACACACAGGGGGTATTTAGAAATGCATTTCAGCACCTCTCACTTTTTCCTCAGCTAGCTGTGGTAGCTGGCAGCAGTTTTCTAGAAAGTACTTATCTTTGAAAATCAGATTGAGCTGAAATTATCCTCATTTTATTGTAAAACCTGAGACTGGAAGCAATATAATTTTCGTAGTCCATAGGGTGTGCCAAGTATTTTTCAACTGCACAGTAAAAACGAGCTGAATAACGGGATGTGAGAACCTGAAATAAAGAATGTATGTGACTAACACCACTTTGAGCACATGTTCCTCTTCTTAAAAACTCATTTCCTATTTGGAACTGAATAAAAAGTATACATTAACTCTGAACCTTAGACACACTCTTTGATAAGAAAGAATTGACTCTGATCTTCAAGTCAATGGTGCAGTATCAAAGGGTGTGGAATTATTTTGGCCTGTAATGTCTGAACACGGATTCAGAATTGGTTGAAATGATTTGGAGGAATAGAAAATTTAAAATCATGTATTGCTACAGTTCCACATTACAGTAAGAAGTTCCTGTGGAGAAAAATCAAATTTAAAGTATACTATGATTTTTCTGCATAAACACGAGGAGTGAGAAGCTGCTTCTTAGAACACTGTTTGTACAGAAGATCCTTATCTGCTTTATTCCTGCTTGGTGTTCTGTGCAGAAAACCATGTGCTACATACACTTAGTCCCATTTGCTTATCCTAGTATGCAGCCACCTGCAGACTGATTATTTCCTTTAAAAGTAGGAGTAAAATCTCCACTTCCTTTCCTCCTGTAGGCAGCCTCAGCTAAAAGGCAGCTTATGCATACAATGATGTTTTGTGAGAATAGATCCCATTAACTACAACAGCAACTTAGATTTATGTAGTGCCTTATCACATATACTGCAAAGCAACTCCAGGCATTATCTAAAATGGAAAGCATTTACTTTTAGCCTTCCCCAAAAAAATCTTTATTAAGCAACAACAATGACAACAACAAAGACTAACTGAACGTATGAACCAATAAAGGGGAAAATGTGTTCTTCTTACTCTAAACTATGGTGAGGCAGACTTTAAATCAAATTGCCCATTTCAGCGCTTTGTAAACAGATAACACTGAAATTCAGGTCCCTGATGAGAAAGACAACATTATTTGAAAGATATTCAGTCCAAATCTTTAGAGTACTGCTTGCCTTAATCTACGTGTTTTGCTCAGTGTAGCATTTCTTTAGCAAGATTATGAATAACTTTGATTTATTCCTATGATGTGTTATGATATCTTTTTCTAGGTCAAATTTAATGTGGAATGCTGATTTTCATTTTCCTGTTTAAATAAGAATTTAGCTAGTTGATTAGCCATTACAGAATTATTTCTAAAGATGTCTTTTACAATGGGACCTAACTGCTGTGGCTGTAGGTAACAAAATCAATCCATGAATGTGGAAACCTTTTAATTGCAAAGTATGTGGAGTATATTAGCATATGCCTCAACTGGCAATGATTAAAAATTATAAATGCTTCTCTAATATAGACATCACAATATTATATTTATTATTATTATTTGTTTCTAGCTTTGGTATAGATTGAATTACAACCTCAACATCCAAAGTTCATTTTTCTCTTATGATCAGGAAATTTCTATAACAGTTTATGACAAAAGCATGGTGTTAAAGTCAGACATATATTTGGTTTGAATACCTGACTGAGCTATCTATGATTTGTCTGACCTTGATAGTTAACTGATATTTTTAAGACTTGGCTTCTGTTGGTCAAATAAGTTTGTAAATATGATTTTGTTTGCTCACTTATAGTTAGCATTGGGGGCTGGGCCATGCCAGATATAGTGGTCTATGAGGTTGCAGGTTGCCTTCCTGCTTGGGAGGGGCCATTGTCTTGCTAATGTTTACTGGAAGAGAGATTCTGGCCACTGAGAGGTGTGGGAGAATTTTTTTTTCCTCTCCCTGATCCCTTACCCTCCATGGGAAAAGCAGGTTTTCTGCTTTTCTCTTGGCTTTTCTTGTGGCTTGCCTGTCTTGGTAAGACACCAAGAAACAGAATGGCCTACCATCCTCCGACTCCACCATTTCTTTACCGTCTACCCGAATTCAATGAAAAACTGCATATGAGAAAACAAAAAGTTGTTGCCATAAAGCAAAGTCAGGACCCTTTTGGCTGAAAAAGCCAAAAATGCCACATATTTTAAAATGTAATTCCATGAGAGCCATACAATGACCTGTGTATGTTAGGCATTATCCAATAAAAATTTGGTGTTGTCCTGGAGGACAGCTGCGATTGGCTCCAGCCACCCACAGCCATGAACATGAGTGGTAGGAAATGAATGGATTGTAAAACATGAGAAAGTTTTATATTTTTAACATTATTATTATTTTTATTAAATATTTGCCTGTGAGCCAGATGCAGCCATCAAAAGAGCCACATCTGGCTTGCGATACATAGGTTCCTGACCCCTGCCATAAAGAGCTGATGCAAATGTGGCCAAACATTGGGCCAAGAATTAAGAAAAATTGAATAAAATAAATGTGTTTATTAATAGAAGACCAAAGCAGAGATAACAGAGCTCTTAAAAGCAAGAAATAAAAATAAAGCAAAACCATGCATAAGATAGTAGGAAAAAATACCGCCAAATTGATATTAACCAAAAATAGAATATAAACTTGAAAGTAATGAAAATATTAAGATTAGACACATGCATTTCTTTGCAGTATCTTGCACATTGCCTTAAGACTGGAAATAGCCTTTATGTCCATCCATGTGGAACTGCTTAAATATATTGTAATATTCATTAAAAAATATTATTAAGGAGAAAATAATTGTGAAAGCTAGTTACTCACTTATACAAAACACTCTCTTGGATATAATGTTGAATAAGATAGAAAGACACTTAAGCATATATGTATGTGCACCACAAACATATTACCATCTGTGTAATATGTTTGTGGTGCACATACATGTGTGTTTGTAAACATTTTTTTTTGTGAGGATAGATCATCTCAGCTCATACAAATACATCTGATAGCACTCATTTCCTGAGAGGAGAGAAATGAGTGAGTAAAAAACAGAAATATGAGAAAATAAGTTTTACACTTTTAAAATATTTTAGTATGTGAATATATTTATTTAAAAATGAACCTAAAAAATGAGTCATAGAAAAGTGTTACAGTGCACAAAATCTTGAAAACATTAAAAAGTATTTGAGCTATGATTAAAATATGCTAAAAATTAATTCCATAATAGCAGAATGTTGTCTCACTTTTTTTTTATTCATATCCAGTAGCTCACTCAATGAGTAAATGACAATTTACTTCAAATAGTTACATTTATGAGATGTCTGGTTTTTTATTTTATGATTCTATAATCAAAGCATTCTCCTTTAATTGTATAATCAGAAGAAAATACAACAATTCAAAATATGTAGAATGCAGCTAGAGCAATACTAAGAGGATAGTTATTGCACTAAATGCTCATATTAGAAAAGATGAGCCTGACCAGGCAGTGGCACAATGGAAAGAACACTGGCCTGGGATGTAAAGGACCCAGGTTCAAAACCCAAAGGTCACCAGCTTGAACACAGGCTCCTCTGGCTTGACCACAGTCTCACTAGCTTGAGTGCAGGGTTGCTGACTTGAGTGTGAGATCATAGACATGACCCCATGGTTGCTGGATTGATCCCAAAAGTTGCTGGCTTGAAGCCCAAGGTTGCTGGCTTGAGCCCAAGGCCACCGGGATAAGTAAGGGGTCACTCACTTGCTGGACCCCTCCACACCCTGTCAAGGCACATATGAGAAAGTAATCAATGAACATCTAAGATGCCACAATGAAGAATGGATGCTTCTCATTTATCATCCTTCCAGCCTGTCTTTCCCTGTCTGTCTCTCACTCTCTTTTTGTCTATCTCACTCTCTAGCTTAAAAAAATTAGTAGTGTCAGATCAACAATCTGTGTTCTTACATAAGTTCTTGTAAAAGAAAACCAAACGACCAAACAAAAGGAATAAAATAATAAAAAAACAGGAATCATTAAAATTGAAAATAGAAAAATAGTCCTGGCCAAGTAGCTCATTTGATTAGAATGTCGTCTGGACATAGCAAAGTTGCATGTTCAATCCTTGGTCAGAGCACATATAAGAATTAACCAGTGAATGCATAAATAAGTGGAACAACACATCAATGTTTCTCTTTCCCTATGCTTTCCTTTCTAAAATTGCTTAGTAAATAGAAATATATTAAAAAATAAATAGAAAATTAAAAATTAAGGAAACAAAAGGCTGGTTCTTCTAAAAACTCAATAAGTTGTTAAGTCTCTAGTAAAATGAAAAGAGATAATAAAAGATGCAGAGCAGTAATATCAGGAATGAGGGAATATCACAACAGATTTTGTAGCTATTACGACGTTAATAAGAAAATGCAATGAACAATTTTATACTCACAATTTCAACAATTTAGAAGAAATGGGCCAATTCCTTGAAAACTACCAATTACCAAAATTTAGCTAATATAAAATAGATAAACTTAATGGTACTATAACCATTAAATAAATTAAAATTTAATTTAAAAGCTTCTAAAAAAGAAATGTTTAAGTCCTGTTAATTTAACTGGAGAATTTTGCCAAACATTCAAACAAAAATTAGCATTGGTGTTATACATTCTTCCTTATAACATGTATTTTTTAAAGGGATCATTTTCTAACTTATTTTATCAGACTCTATTACCCTAAAAGCAAAACCAGTCAAAAAAAATAAAAAGACAAAAAAAACTACAGACCAATGTTTCTCCTAAACTTACATGCAAAAATCTTCAATACAATATTAATGATTGAATACTACACTGTATAAAAAGAAATATACATATGACCAAGTCATTTATTGTGAAATAACAATTGCTAAGACAAAGAAAAAATATTTAAAGATGGACAGAGAGATGTAAAAATGTTTTGTTTTGCTTTTTATATACAGATGTCATGAATCTACCAAAAGCTTTTGGAACTAACATGTAAGCTTAACAAAGTAGCAGAATATATGTTCAATGTACAAAAGTAAAATGCATTTTTATATATTAACCAATAAACAATTTGAAAATAAATCATAAAAAGCTAAGAACTATATGATTCCACACATAGGTGAAATATAAAAATGAGACTCATGAGCATAAGTAAAAGTGAAGTATTTACCAAAGGCAGGGGTTTGAGGGGAGGTGAATGGGATTAGGGGAGTAAAGAGGGACAAACATAGTGACAGAAAATGATTTGACTTTGAGTGATGGGTACACATATAACAGTTCAAATGCTATAAAAATGTTTAACTGAAACCTATGCACTCTTACTAATCATTGTCACACCATTAAATAAAATTATTAAAAAATAAATTTAATATCACACATTTTATTTTTGCATGAAAAACAAAATTTTAGAGATCAATTTAGCAACAGGCCTATATCTATTTTTCAAAACTCACTATACTTTACAATTAAAATTGGGACATTTTATTTATGTATGTATATAATTTATACCTATGTGAGACGAATAATAATATACAAAGATAGGATAGATACCTTCTGAAAAGTTTTTAGGTGTAGTCATAAAAAAAGTGAGAAGTGATTCTTGTTGGGATTTAAATCACTACTTATCTTCTTACCAATAATTAAATGTTGTGAATATAAGTACTTTTAATGCTCTGTGTAATTCATTGAAAAACTATTTATTGAACAATTGCTATGCAATATGTAACATGGAAGAAGAAACAGACACAAATTTACAATATCAACAGCTCTATATTCCTATTAAAAATTAAAGAGAGAATGAATGAAATGTCTCAGCTCCCACCAAAAGTCACTTCTATTAACTCTTGCCTTTCAAGAACAAAGTCACTTCTTCTAACACTTCATTCCTTAGTCATCAGTATTTCTGAATAATAGATTACCATCAGAGTATAAATAGGCCGAGAAATCTTTCATTTTGAAAAAACAAGGACAACAACCACAATCTCCTTCAGCTCCACCAGACTCCTGCAGGTACTATTTCACAAATATTTTCTTCTCAAAGCAAAATTTCTTAACTATTCTACATGTATAAATTTCACTTCAAAATTTTCATTCATTCCAAAACACACTCAGTCTAGCTTTTTCTCCCACCACATATTAAAAATGGCTGTTATCATAACCAATAACAACATGTTGACAAAACTAACATACATCTCTCTTTTTCCATTTATTATACCTTTATTATCACAATTAACTATCTCTTCCTTGAAATACATCTTTCTTTAGACAATTTACTTCTGTGTTACAAACTTTCTTAGTTTTTCCCTGAAGTCTCCCCTGCGTCCTCCTCTCTTCTCTATCCAAACTATAAACATTGTGGTCTCAGCTTACTTTGATAATTATAAGCTTCTTAAGTACTGGGACACTGCTGCACTTGCCTAATATATAGATAAAAATAAGAATAATTTAGAAACATTTCTGTCTCCCTCAGAAAACTGTGTACAGGGGAGGTTTGTGATACTAAAAATGGTTTTACTTAAGTTTGCAAAACAACATAACTGGAAAAGAAAAGCAATAAAAATTTTTCTTCACCCCAGATTTTGAAAATTTTAAGAGTTCCTCAGTCCAAGAACAGTTCATGTGTGTGTTTTCTCACTAGGTTTATACCTACTTTCCAGAAACTGTCAAGTCACTAAAAACTTATCATGTTTTATTGTTTCAGAATAGTTTGAGATTAAATTTATTATCATTAGCAGGTTTTCCAGAGATTTTATATCAAATCCATTAGTACGAGTTATAAATTTATCCTTCCACTCTATTTCTGCACTAGGCTATAGGTGTATGACACTGTTTGTTTAGAATTTTGTGAGTGCTCACACCACATGAGGTAATTCAGCACTTAACTGAATAGAGCCTTTGTTGCATTGCCATTCGTTTTATATATTTTTTTCCTGAAAAATTGTGTTTTTGATGAGAGCATACATTCTTACTATATTATTTACATGTATGTCACTCCCACACACCAGGCAAAGTCCATGTAACTCAGTACTAACAAAATATTAGCTACTTAAGTATTTCCATATTATTATTTGAAGCTTTTATTTTATTTTTTTAATATAATTTGATAAAAATGACCCAGAAGGAGAATAATATGTAGAAAACCATGGCGAGGTCCCAGAGCTGAGTGAAAGAAGAGGGGCTCATCTGGAGCACGGCGGGAAGTGTAGGGAATGGGAGTGGCTGCTGTCCCTGGCCCACGCCCCAGCAGCCAGCTTTATTGGAAACCTGAGTCAGCAGACTCATGGGCCTAAATTAAACATTTTACTAATATATAATTCTCTTCATTTTATCTAGTTTTACTTGGGTATTAAGTAAATTAGATGTGGACAAACCTTTGGCCAAATTAGTCAGGAGCTTTGAAATAACAAAAAGAGTGATCATTTGCAATATTCACTAAATTTGTTAACATGAATTATAGTAAATGAAAACCTGCAGCAAGGTTTATTCAAGATTTAAATTTTAGACAATTGCAGCAAGGATTTAGCTACTGACAGATTGTTGGAGAAGAGAGACAAAGCAAAACTATCAATTTTGCAAGTTAACTGGTTAATCACGTGCATGAAGCAGAGAATAGGAATCCAGATATTGTCTTACAGTTAATAAAAGATTTGCAGAATAACTAAACCAGTACCTTGGAGCAATTTTTTTGACATAAGTTATTTCTACTTTAAAACCTAGAAATTTAGAAATTTCAAAATATCTATTTTCATTGCAATTTGAAAATATCTATTGTTTTAAAAATTGATGAGTGTACCATGGTTATCATTTTAGATCTGAAAGTTTGAAAGGAATTACATAAGTGCACACACACACACACACACACTTTATATATGTGTGTGTGTATATGTGTGTGTGTTTATGTTTCTTTTTTGGCAGGTATGTGGCCAACTATAGACCATTGTAGTTTTTTGTTGTGCTCAATTGGATTTGCAACTTCCCAGTCTAGTAAAAAACTAATTTCCTCAACACTGTTCACAATGTGTTGAAGCCACTGCTCTTGCCTATTCAGCATCTCTTTTAATTTGTAAGCAGTTCCATAAATCTTCCCTGGCTTCTAGGGACATAAAGACTCCTATGATGAAGTGGCCAGCATGGTGGCTTAACTAGCTGAAGACTAGCTTTTTCCCTCCATGCATCCTAGGGACCTCTGTCTTATTCCTGGCAAAGTAGACCAGATTTTGAAATCCAGCCAGAGTAATTAACACGCTTTAGGATCTCAATACACAAAGCAGAATGGTCAGCATTAGCAAAGATGTCTTGTGTTTTCCGAGTGGTAGAAAAGAAAAAAGAATGACCAGCTACAGCCAGTCTTTGGAAGTTTAATGAAAGGAACCCTTAAATACAATTCTTCCTCGAGGAGTGTTATGCATCAACACTCTAAGCTTTCAGACAATGTCTTTATTATCTGTTTTTGTATTCCAAAAACTAGTAATGAAGAGCTAATATGTCTTTAACATTTTCTAGAAAAAAAATTTTCATTGAAAAAATTATATTCAGAAAAAAGAAAAAATTATATTCATTATAAATTTATATTAATTATAAAAAAATCAACAAAAATAAGGTTTTTAAAATTCTAGTAGCAACAACCTTCCTGGTAATCCAGTGGTGGGATTCAGCCAGTTCACACCAGTTCGGCAAAACCAATACCTAACTTTTGTTGAGTTCTGCGAACCGGTTGTTAAAATGACACTTGTAATCAGGGTTTTCTCTAAGGTGGCCACCTGGGCAGCTGCCCAATTTGGAAATCACAAATTTACATTCCTTACTCCTTTTTAACATTCGTCTGTGAAACAGCATATTCTAAGTGCCCTTAGTAATGTTCATTCTGTCCATAGGTGAAAAGAATTTGACAGAGCTATACTTGTAATGTTTATTTATTCATTTCATAGAAGTCATGCCTTTGATGAAACACTACATTTTAATTCCCTTCAGTTTGTTACTTCAGTAATAAATATATAATGTACAGAGAAAAAAGTGCCAAACAACCAAGGAGTGACAAGCTTCCATTGAAAATATCTTAAATAACAGTTTTATTTTTTTTTGTCAGGTATTATTTAATATTTTTTATTACTATTTTAAAACTCTTCCTTATAGTCTAGTTTTGTGTACCTCTTTTATTGTTCTTATTTAAGTATTAAATGCATGAAATACTGTAATAAACTACCTTTTGGTATATTGTTTTTAATACTTAAAATGGTCATTAGGGCAGAGAACCACTATGGTAATATAATAGTTTAGCTTAGCCTATTCTGAAAACACAAAATAGCAAACTCTTTGAAAATGGGTTAGTGATGGATCTAAAGTAGCTGGATTTTTGACATATTTGTTTTCAGTTTTTCATAACAGTTTCACTGTCTAGATTTTGAAGCTGTGTTTTAGAAACTGGGCAACCACAGTAAAATGATTTGGAAATTTTTAGGGTGACTCAAGAGCTATGATCAACATTCAACATTCCATGCTTTAGAAATCACTTTAATTTATTAGTTTCCTACCAAAATGTTCACTTAAACATATAAACCAAGTTATATGTGTTATACTTTAAATATATGTTATATATTTAAATATATAATATATTTAATACACACACATATAAACAAAGTTGAGTAGAAAGTACAGAGAGTTTCCACACAGTCATAGCTCCCACATATGCACAGCCTCCCCAACAATCAAAATCTCACTCCAGAGTGGTATATTTGCTTACAATCAAGAAACCTACATTGATATATCATTATTACCCAAAGTCCATAGTTTACATTAGAATTCACTCTGGGTGTTATACATTTTATGGGTTTGGGCAGATATATAATGACATGAACCCACCATTATACACAGTATCACAAAGAGTAATTTCACTGCCCTAAAAAATCCTCTATGTTCTATCAATTCATTCCTCTTCTTCTCTAACTTCTGGCAATTAATTACTGATTTTTTATTGTTTTCATCATTTTACCTTTTCTAGAATGTCATATATATAGTTGAAATCATACAGTACATACCCTTTCCTTTGGGCCCTTTGATATTATTTTACTTAATAATATTCATTTAGGTTTCCTCCATGTCTTTACATGGCTCATTGGCTCATTACTTAGTATTGAATAACATCCCACTGAACGGATGTAGCACAATATTTTTATCCATTCACCTACCGAGGAACATCTTGGTTTCTCCCAAGTGTGTTCAATTATTTAAAAAACTACAATAAATATTTGTGGGCAGATTTTTGTGTGACATAAGTTTTCAACTTCTTTGAGTTATACCAAGAAGTGCAAATAGCCGGACTATATGGCAGGGGGATGTTTAGCCTTATGAGAAACCACTAACCTGTCCTTCAAAGTGACTGTTCTATTTTGCATTCCCACCAGCAATAAATGAGAGTTCTGCTTGCTCTACATACTTGCTAGCATTTGGGGTTGTCAGTGTTTGGATTTTGGCCATATGTCATATTTTTGAAAGTGAGTTTCTTTGATCAGCTCATGTAAGAATAACACTTTTGTATTCATTATATTATATATAGTAATATTTAATTTATAATATGATATAACTTTATAAATGTTATATGTGTATTTAAATATGAATACACATCAGTATGTGTATATGTGCATTGGCCATATACTAAAATGGTTCACTGATATAAACCAAGTTATATGTATTATACTTTCAATATTATATATATACCAGTATATATTTAGTATTTTATAAATATATATGTGTATATATACCTTCTATAATATATGTAGAAGGTATAGAGAGTTCTCATATATTCACAGTATGTACAATGTTTTTAAATCACATTTTATTTGAATATTTAGCCACATAAACAAGACAAAAGGTTATGTTTGAACTTTTATAAAAAGAAAGTGCTTGATTAAATGCATATCTAAGATGGAAAAACCAGTAACTCTCAAGTATGGGACTGAGTGTGTTTGTATTCAGCAATAGGTAACATACAGGGAAAGTAACTAATAAAACAATCTCAGAAAAATATCTGATATTAAGTTATAAATCATGTCCTTTACTTACTGGCTGTTTTACATACTTTACAGATGCTCCAAATTGTTACTTTGAATGAGAAGTGGGGCAAATCCTTTTAGCACATTTTTGGTTATTTCTATCTATTTCTCATTAACTTTTTGGCCAAGTAGTGAGTTATTGATCCATGTAGTAGAGAAGAGTATAATGTCATTTGGTCTATCAAATTAAAAAAAGGTAGATCAAAAACTAATTGCCAGTGAAAACCAGAGCAGGTCACACGTTTTATTTTTAAAATTCCTGGAAATGGTGTTTCCCCCATTTTGCTCTTTTATAAACAGTGAGAAGGCAAAAATCACATGTTTTTAAGACAAGCTAATTATTTGTCTGGGTCATTTGTTAAAACTATGATTTTAACTAAAAATTAACCCCTTTTAGGAAAGCATATATAGAATTTCTGTATAATAAAGTACTAAACTGAAGGACTAGGTTATTTCTTTAACTTGAAATACACAGACTTTATTCATTGTAGCAGTGAGCCAATGATAGTGTTTCTATGTATGCATGTGCATGTACTCATGCAAACTGCATCTAGCAAGAATAATCCAATGTACACAATCTCTTTTGCAAAGGTGGTATGATTCACCAAAGCTATAGATACAATTACTTTGAATCAAGAGTATTTTATAAAGAAATTAAATGAATTTTTCTAGTAATTACAAATGATGTGCTCCAGCATAGCATTTACAACTCCATTCTCCTAAACATAACAAAGAACTATGAAAGAATGCTTAGGTTTAGACTCAGATAAATATATAAAGTTTTAAAAAAATCACATTATTTACAATGTGTGGTGCCAATAAAATTATGTTGTTAATTTTATACCAAATGATTTCAAATATACTGTGGGTTTATGTTTACATGTCAACCTTATATCTTTCTGGATATAACACACACCCCTAAATATGTCTCTTACATTATTAATCATCATATTATTTACGTATGTTAATATTTTTGATCCTTTGGTAATTGTTTTTACCAATCACCAATATTCTTGTTCTTTGCTTTTTAAAATATTTATTTTTATAAGTAATATATGTCTGCTAAAAAAGGTAAGTAGCACTAATAAGCAAAACAAAGAAAATAAACATCAATAAACTTCCAAAGTATTCACTATTAAAATGTGGATGAATCTACAGAGTTGTGGTTAGGAGGCACAGAAATTTTTATTTAAAACCTGCTGCCCTGATTGGCTAGCATCCACCAGATAAGCAAAGTTTATAGGTTAATTCCTCCGTCAGGGCACACAGAGAAGAGATTGACATTTCTGTCTGTCTCTCTTCCTCTTTCTCTAAAATCAGTAAATAAACTTTTAAAAAGCTGTTAGGTAGTTTATAAGCTTCATTACTCTTGATCAATTTACTTTACCAAACTAAAGCTAACTTTTATCATCTGCCCACTAAAAATGATAATTATCATGTATTTTTTTTTTTTGAGGACAAAAGAGAGAAAATGTATTTATTGCTATTAACTATTATCATTACCTTTTGCTACTATTTGTTTGATACCGTGATGGCGAACCTTTTTATAAAAACCGCCCACTTTGCAGTGCTGGTCAACCTGGTCCCTTCCACCCACTAGTGGGCGTTCCAGCTTTCATAGTGCTGTCAATCCAGGCACCGTTTGGTTGCTCCGCTACCGCCCACGCCCACAATGAAAGCTAGAATGCCCACTAGTGGGCGGGAGATACCACGTTGACCAGCAGTGCAAAACTGGGCAGTTTTTATAAAAGGGTTTGCCATCACGAGTTTGAGACGTAACAATTTTTATACCTATACACTGCCTTTATATCAAATATCATACTTTTAATATACTTGTTTGGTAATTTGTCATTATCACTTAACTGTGAATTCTGAAAAACTTCTAAGACAATGGAAATGATTAATATTTTTTTGAATGACTCTAATAAATACTTCCTTGCCTGAGTGTTTCAACATTTAGTTAGCAAATACATTACAATAAACACTTAAGTTATTTTAAATATTTTCTTTGTTAATAATAACTCTCCTTGAAAAAAGACTGGTAGAGGGTTGCAACAGCTGCAAATATACTGTTTTATTTTTGTGTATTAGTATGAAGAGTGAAATTCTTAGAAAATTAATGGTTGATTAAATTTTTATAATTTTGGTCATATTAAGAAGTTCCAGCCTGACCTGTGGTGGTGCAGTGGATAAAGCGTCGACCTGGAAATGCTGAGGTCACCGGTTCGAAACCCTGGGCTTGCCTGGTCAAGGCACATATGGGAGTTGATGCTTCCAGCTCCTCCCCCCCCCTTCTCTCTCTCTGTTTCTCTCTCTCCCCCTCTTTCTCTCCTCTCTAAAAATGAATAAATAAAAAAAAATTAAAAAAAAAGAAGTTCCAGTTATTTAAATATAATTTTTTCTGCTATAATATCATGCTATTTTTCTATGAAATAAAGATAACAGCTGAGACCTAATTAATTTAAATTCTATTATACAGTCATTGAGCAATATAAACATCACTTCCATAAAATAATCCTTTGAGGAAGAGCCTTCTATGCTAATATAATTTATTAACATAGTCAACTTTTATAGACCACTAGAATTTGCCTTCATATTTTTTTTTGTAATAATTAATTAGGTCCAAGTCTTTTAAATACTTGTATTGTTACATTTTAGGATCTAGTACATTTCTGTACATATAAAATGAAAGACATTTTCACATATGCATCTCTTCATCTCAGAATTCAAACTAAATTTATTTCATATCTGTGTTGTCATCAATATCAAAGGGTTTTAAGTTATTCACATATGTCCTAATTCTTTTTATATTTCCTTCAATTTGGGCAGATAAGTTGTTTCTTTGATCTAAAGGAGATATTTCTACTTGTATTCTGCATATTATCCCTTCCTTCATTTCAGGGAACTTGATCCATCACTTATTTCTTCTCACAGCTTAATCTTCAAACTCTACCATTGTATTCTCTTCAACATATAACCTAAGTCTCCTCAAATGAACTAAAAAAATACCTCCAAATCTCTGTCAACCTTATTTCTGTAGATATTTTTCTATTGTCTGCTTTTTTTTCTATGACATCTTTCACGTTCCTTTCTACACATTCCCCTAACATTTTCTTGGCATAATGGTCCAACTTCTTAAAGCGCCATGTAGAATTTAGTGTAATGCAGATAGACAAGCAATCTAGATATGTGATAATGGTGATTTTGAGTAAGTCAGTGGCAATAGAGATAGAGAGAAATGTATAGGTTTGGGATATATTTTGGATATAGAATCATCAGAACTTAAAAGATTTTAGGAGACATACAAGGTTGGTAACGTAGAAGAAATATATCTAGAAGGACTTCCAGCGTATCAGATGAATGGAAGTGATTTTTACTGGGAAAGTTGTGTTTGTAATAGAATGCCAAGGGTTCACCTTCAGTCACTATAACTTTGAGATACCTAAAAAAAGCTCCAACTATAATTACAATCTGAAACTCAGGAAAATAAAGCAGTTAGAAACATACCACTTGGAGATATTAGGGTATATATTGTTTTTAAAACATTGAAAAGAGAGTGGCTTTCTAAGGCAGAATATCCTGACAACATTTCTGGATGTGCAGCACCCTTTATTTTTGAAACTATCCCTGAATGATATCCATCTATACTTGCAATGCTGTACACACTTCAATGCACTTTCCCCTGCCTAAGCCCTCCACTTGAAGGTACTCATTTAAAGCATTAAATATTGAATTAGTCATTCGACCAGGTAGATAAGACAGCAGAGTAGTTTGTCCCTAAAGTCTTTATTTTCAGAGTACTTCACAAAGCAAAGTAGAATAGCATGGTTACTCACGGCATTTGATTCATCAAGTTGAATGGCAAAACATTTCAATTTCTCTATCCTTTCTATCCTTTCTATAATTTCCTTTTCAATATTGTTGGCCATATCAACAATTCTCTGAATAGTATTGTTTGAAAGCTGTATAGCCTCAGGTTTTGAGAACCAAAAATTTTTGAGTGACATCTAAGATTCAAGGTTTTAATAATTAATCATCGGTAGTGAAGTGTTTTTTTTTTTAATTTTTGATATTTAAAAGACAGTTAAATAAGATGTTCAAGGCAGCAACTAGTCATCATTTTCATTTGGTTTTTCTGACTTTTCATTTGGTTGAGTAATCTTTCAAAAAAAATCTAGTTTTTTCAATAAGAGTACTGTTTTAAATGCAAATGATTAATAAGTTTGGAAGGTTTTATTGAATCATTTGACAGAATTTCAGAACATGCTACATACAGAGCCATGTTGATAATTTACTAACAGTTTCTATAGTTAAACCTAGTTTTAAATACTCCTTAGTATACTAACAAATTTTCTTTTCTTTTTTTTACTCTTTGTTTCTATTACACCTTCAAAATTCTCAACACATTTATTATACATGGTTTTTATAAACATGAAGCACTAGTACTTGGTTTAGTTTCAGTGTCATCAATACTTTCTCTGGACTTTTTTTCACTCTTATGAATGTTAAAATGTTTTGTTATTTTTTTTTTCATTTTGTAGGGTTTAAAATTTACAGGACAGTGATACTAAAACACACAATAATTTATTTTCAAACAATATGGTGCATTTTGAATAGGTGAGTACATGCATGGCTATTTGCACAAGTTTGAAAATATTTATTATTGTGAGAGGAAAGGGCACAGAAACTGAATCTTGCAACAGATAAAGTTTCATCATATTGTGCACAATAGTGCATTGTGGTGCAAACTGGAACTTGGTTTCTTTTTTTATTAAATTTTGAAAAAAAAATTTATGCAATGAGAGGAGGAGATGCAGAAGGATGGATTCCCACGTGCTCCTTGACTGGGATATACTCAGCAAGCCCACTAGGGGGCGATGCTTTGCGCATCTGGGACAGTGCAGCAACAGAGTTCCTATCAGCACCTGAGGTGGAGGCCATGGAGCCATGCTCAGCACCTGGGGCAAACTCACTCCAATCATGGCTGCTGGAAGGGAAAAAGAGAGTGGGGAAAACAGGTGCTTCTCCTGTGTGCCCTGACATCAAACCCAGAACATCCACATGCCAAGTTGACCCTCTACTACTAAGCCAACTGGCCAGGCTGGAACTTGGTTTCTGAACACCATGTGTATGATGCATTGAACACTACATACGTTTGTCCAAATGCTAATTGTGCAAATGTGAAAAAATATGACCTGCAGAGAGAGAGTGTGGAAGTCAGAGTCTGCACATAATCTAGCCAGTAGAAATGAAAACACAAAAAGGATAAATCTTACTTTGTATAATAGTGCAACATGGTGCAAGCTGGTACTTGATTTTCAAACTCCATATGTACGATGCATCGAATCTTATGTAAGTATGTCTGATGCTTTTTGTCTGTTATGCGTGATTTGTAGATGCTCTGCCTAGTGCAAAAGGTTGAGTGAGACAGCAAGTTCCAAAGATATCTAAGACAGCCTCCATAGTGTTTTCATTAATGATACAGGCTGATAAGTGGCAATCATCCTGAGCATAAGTGAATTTAACTAAGATCATTGGGTCTATAATCCTTTTTTTTAAGTAATAGTGAGACAAACTCTCACATGTGCCCCAACAGGGATCCACCCAGCAACCCCCGTCTGGGGAAATACTCTAATCAACTGAGCTACTTTTAGTGCCTGAGGTGGTGGATGCTCAGACCAACCCAGGTATTCTCAGTGCATGGGGCTGACTCTTGAACTAATCAAGCCACTGGCTGTCAGGGGGAAAGAGGCAGAGAAGGGGGAGAAGGATGGGGAGAGAAGCAGATGGTCGCTTCTCCTGTGTGCCCTGACTGGGAATTGAACTCTAGATGTCCATGCACTATGTCATTGATTTATCCACTGAGCCAACCAGCCAGGGTGTTCTATAATCTTTATACAATGTCAAGGTGGTTAACTCTCATAGACTGGCACAAAATTTCTGGCAGACCAGCACTAGTCCTTGGACTGGCATTTGAAAAACACTGCATTATTAGATGTGACTTTTATAGATATATTCTCCCAATTTGTGGCTTGTCTTTTCATCTTTTTGATTCTTTCTCATAGCAGAGGATTTTTTTTTATTACATTTAATAAAATGCACTTTATCAGTTATTTTTTTCATAATTTTTCCTTTGGTGTTATATCTAAAATGTCATATTCAAGGTCATCTAGGTTTTCTCCTATGTTATCTTCCACACACTCTATAGTTTTACATTTCATACTTAGGTCTATGACCCATTTATCAGTTAATTTTTGTGAAGGATATAAAGTTTCTGTCTAGTTTTATTTTTTTCCCCTACATATAGATGTTCAGTTTTTTAGCACCATTCATTGGTGATAGTATCTTTGCTCCATTGTATTACCTTTGCTCCATTGTCAAAATCAGTAGACTATATTCAGAAGGGCCTATTTCTAAGCACTAAATCTCTTGTATTGATCTATTTGTTTATTTTTTATTGAGAGAGAGAGAGAAAGATAGAAGAAAGCATTTATTTGTTTTTCCACTTAGTTGTGCATTCATTGGTGGCTTCTCACATGTGTTCTGACCAGGAATAGAACCTGCAACCAGCCAGGGCCTATTTGTTTATCTTTTTGCCAATATCATACTGTTTATGCTGCAGGTTTATAACAAGTCTTAATGTCAGATAGTGTCAGTTTTCTATTTTTATTCTTTTTGAATACAGAGTGGGACAAAAGTAAGTTTACAGATGTGAGTACACAAAAGACAGAGTTTATTCTTGTATTATTTATTAATTATGATATTATTTTTCATGTGAGAACTGTAAAACTACTTTTGACCCATCCTGTATTGTGTTGGCTATTCTGAGGTTTATTTTCTTCTCCATATACACACTGGAATTAATTTGTGATAGCCACAAAAAAAAATCCTAGAGTTTTTATTGTAATTACATTTAATCTATAGAGCAAGTTGGGAAGAAATGGAAATTTAACAATATTGAGGCTTCCCATTCATGAAAGTGGAATATATGTTCATTTATGTAGTTCTTTGATTTTGTTTATCAGAATTTTGTATTGTTTCTCTCATGAATCTTGCACATATTTTGTTAAATTTATACATAAATTTGTATTTTTGGAATGCTAACATAAATAGTATTGTGGTTTTAATTTAAAATTACACTTGTTTATTGCTTGTATATAGAAAGCAATTGATATCTGTGTATTAGTTTTGTATTCTGCAACCTTGCTATAATCACTTATGAGTTTATTGAGGTTTATTTTTTGTTAGTTATTTCAGATTTTCTACAGAGACGATCATGTTATCTGTGAGCAAAGACAGTTTTATGTCTTTCTTCCCTATCTGTATACTTTTTATTTCCTTTCCTTTAATTATTGCATTAACTAGTACTTTTAGTGTGTTTTAAAATAATGATTAAAGAGACATCCTTGACTTTTTTCTGATCTTTGAAAAAAACTTTTTACCAGATTTCTCACCATTATATATGATGTTAGCCATAAGATTTTCATAGATATTTTTTATCAAGTAGAGGGAAGTTCCTCTTTATTCTTAGTCTACTGAGAATTTGTATAATTAATAGGTGTTAGATCTTGTCAAATGCTTTTTCTATATCTAGTCATATGATTATGTAGTTTTTCTTCAACTTGTTCATGTGATGGATTTCATTAATTCTAGAAATATGTTTTTCTCTTTGTCATGGATTTGTCTATATTGTAGTTAAAGTGTTTACTGTCTTTACTAGCTTGCACTTCCTTTTTCATTAATAAGAAGTTTCCATGACAGAGTTTTGTTCCATTGGATAATTCAGATGCTCATTATAATGTAGTAAGGATTTTGCTTAATCCACTGAATTCTCTTTATGAATTAATGAACATTAATAGGCTTTGTGATTTGTCTTGTGGAAAAAAAAATTCATATATTGTTAGGTAGACTCCCCAAATGCCTAAAAGTGAGCAGACACTTGGTCCCTTACTTGCCACACCACAAATACATATTCAGAACTATGGCTTGAAATGGCAAACATGCTATTTGCTGTAACAAATCAATGAAATGGTAGAATTCACAGAGAGCTTCTGTCAGTAGTCTAAGGTCATTCTCTATTATGTTAATAAATAGTCATGTTGTGACTCAATTCATAGGAAATAGAGTAAAAAGAAAAATAATCAAATAATTCCTAACTTGAATTGACATTGTTTTATATTTTATATAGACTATGGCAATAAAAATACCTATATACACATATTCAGATGCATATATCAATAACATTGCTTGTTTTTATTAACTGAGTGCTTACCATGTGGTAGAAAATTTATATATGATATTTTTCTAATAAAAACTCTGAAAGTTTAAACTATTATTATCACTTTATGGATGAGAAAGCTGGTGTATGAGTGTGTAAGTTACTTGCTATAATAGTTTACTAGAGTAGTCATAACAAAATGCCACAGTCTGGGGTGGCTTAAACAACAGAAGTTTGTTTTTTCAGTTTTGGAGATTGGATGTCCAAAAGCAAAGTGTGAGTAGATTCCTTGCTCCTAAAGCCTCCCCCTCCTTGGCTGGTCGGTGGCTGCCTTTTTGCCATGTTCTCCCAGGCCTTTCATGCTACGTGGATATTCTTGGTGTCTCTTCCTCTTATAAAGAAACAGTCACACTAGATCAGGTCCCCACCCTTATGTCTTTATTTAACCTCGATGACTTCATCAAAGAATTTATCTTCAAGTGCAGTCATAGTTTCTAGTATTAGAGTTTAGGCCTTAACATGTGAATTTTGGAAAAATAATTTTGTCTATATTTGCTAAATATTGCATTGGTAATAAGTAGCAGATCAGTGATTTAATTCAGCTTTTCTAACTATAAAGTCTAGGGAGGAGGTCCTTTTCTGTATACTCCACTATGTAATTTCACACAGAATGCAAAATAATAGATAATATTCTAAAATATTTATATATTTGAAGGGCCAAAATGCAGTTTTTTATGTTTACAATAAACAGAAAAAATTAATTTATAAATAGTTTTTAAGTTCTCTGTTACTTTCAAAGATTTTATTATATGTAAGATTGAAAAAACTCAATCAGAAATATGCTGATCAATCCTGGTTATTAATGATGAATGTATTATGTGCATTTAGTAAATTTCTGAACATCTTTGTTTTAGATTGCTTTATGTAATTTTGTTACAAATATAATTTTCAAAGATGACACTCTAGTTGCTATTATTACTTGACATACCTAAGAAGTAGAAAATTTGGAGTAAAATTTCTTTTATTATCAATGGTTGATGCAGTATGGCTAATAAGGTTATAGGAAACAATTTTTTTTCAGAATTGTTCTACTTTCTTAGGGCAGACTTATGCTGCATCTGATCTCATTAAAATAGACAGAACCTCTTGGGACTCTGGTCAGTGGACCTTGGCCGCATATCATGTTGTTACATACACAGACACTCAGCACACACCAAATTAACAGTGAACATCTGTGAAATTTTTGATGGAGTTCAAAGGGTTTTAAGTTTAATTACAACTTTCCAAATATAAGGTTATGCTTATACGATATCGCTGAAAGTTAATTTTACTACAGCACTATAAATAAGATGTGTCTTTGTACTCAAAGAAATGTGGCTGTGATGACTGCCACATAGCTTCCAGCAAGCTACCTCGTCTCTGCAAGCCCTAAATTGTGTGAATATGGAGAGATATACCTATTAATTTAATAAGATATAATAATTAAACAGAATCAGTATTTTTTATCATCTAGAATGGTTCCTAGAGCACAGTAAATGCCTGGCTTAGTCAGTGGTAAGCTGAGATAGTCATTATGACAACTTGAAATTTTCCAATTCAACTATGTAATGATTTATGTACTTAAGGTCTGTATTACTGTCTTCAGGAAAATACCATGGAATAGCACATTGTTGGGTTTTTTTTTATCTTTGCATAGCTAATTCTTGGTATAGCACTTGACCAACAGAAGCCTCAGTAAATAACTGTTAAATAAGTGAGTTAATTAATGAATTGAGTTTTATGATTTGCATGCTATCTTCGGTTATATTTGTGAAATTCCAAATCAAGTACCTTATAGAAGAAAAAGACAAGCCAAAACAGGGTTAATATCTCACTATTCACTAATAGTTTCTATAGCTTATCAACAGACTGAAAACACTATAGAATAAATGAATGGATGATATTCATCTGTAAGAACAGCTATGTTGATTTATTACCCTTGCTATATGCTCTGTGACTAGTTTCAAATCAAGGAGAGAGAAACTGCAGTTGAAAGATTCATGTTCTATCTCATGAACTCTGCCATGCATAATTTTTCTTATATCTTATCCTGCATTTCAGATATTAGTGTTTGGAGAATCTGCTGTTTGATTGAGTGTGTTATCTTGCTAAAAGTAAAACTTCAGAGAAAAACAATAATTTTCTTGTGAATTTATTTAATAATCATGTGTTAGGCTCTCTTTTAAGCTCTTGCAAACATCGAGAAATACTACAACCACATTCCTGCCCTTTTAGTGTGGCAAAAATATATGAAAACATTAGTAAATAAAATGGCCTATATATAGATGTCAATTTCCACGGAACAAAGAAAATAAATTGAATAGGTCAAAAAGTCTGAGTTGGGTAAATACAAGGTGGTGTATCCCTTTTTGAGAAAATGTAAGTAAAATTTTGGAATTCTGAGGTAATAAATTAAAGAGTACCAGAAAGTGGTGCAGTAGATAGAGCATCATCCTGAGTTGCTAAGGACCCAGGTTCAAAACTCTGAGGTCACTGGTTTGAGCACGGGTTCACCAACTTGAGTATGAGATCATAAACATGACTTCATCCATGGTTGTAGGCTTGAAGTCCAAGGTTGCGGACTTGAGCCCAGGGTCACTGGCTTGAGCAAGGGGCCACTGGCTCTGCTGTATCCCTAAGGTAAAGGCATGTATAAAAAACAATCAGTGAAAAACTACAGTGCTGTAACTACAAGTTGATGCTGCTCATCTCTCTTCCTTCTTGTCCGTCTGTCCCAGTCTGTCTCTTTCTCTCACAAAACAAACAAACAAACAAACAAACAAAACAAAAACAACCTGAAGGAAAGCCATTCTAAACAGAGAGAACAACTGCATCAGGTCTAAGGTTGAGACAGGAACAGAGGAAGGGAAGAAGAAGAAAAGTAGAGAAAGTGAGGTCATGCAGTCAGAGAGATTAAATTTTATAGGATATTTTCTTTGACTTTTTGAAAACATTGAATGCTCTGATCCAATTCCATAAGCTAATAAATGTTGGTTCCCAATTACATATATTATGATCACTTCGGGGTATTTAGTATTCCTTGAGTATTCCCAGTGCATGTCATTGCATCTTCCGTGGAGTAGGTGACTGTCAAAACCTTGTTGAAGAAAGGATCCATTACTTGGAGACTGGTTATGCAATGTTTGAACCTAAAACAAAAACATCTGATTCTAAAACTGATAATCTAAAATACCAGATATTTTGTTCAATTAATTAACTTGTTTGGTACATTGTGATTGTCATGTATTTGTTATTTTTATAGGAAATACCTCAGAGACAGTATGGATAGAGCAATAGAGAAAAAATTCTCATGCAGTGCCCAACAGAATGAGATTGTCAATTCGTGATGACTTATTTGGTTTTTCTTTGTGTCATTTAAAAATTACAGTATGTTTCTGTTCATCTTCTGTTGGGTTTGTGAAAATGATATAACTACAATCAAATTTGTTTGGAAACCTTAGTTATCACTCTCTCTTCTCCTAAAGAAAAGGAAAAAAATAACTTTGTCCATTATGAGAGGTATATCCAATATCTATCATGACTGTGGGGAAGAAGATGGTCAGCTCTACATGTATAGGTACCTCGGTAAATTTATAGTCTAATATGTAGCAAATATCATTTTTGTTAAACTATGAACATATCTGAGAATCAATAGAAATTACTATACAGTTGACCATAGAACAATGTAGGTTTAAAGTGACTGGGTCCACTTATATACAGATTTTTTTTCCAGCAAGTACTTGTACTGTTTTCAATCAGAAGTTGAGAGTTTATGAACGCAGAGGGCCAATTTTATGGATTGATCTATATCAAATATATAGAGATCTTGAGTGTCTGTGGATTTCAGAAACCCCTCTGTGGGTTTCTGAAAGCAATCTCTGTGTATCTCAACAGAGAGACAAGTTTTGAGGGAGTTAAAGATTATACTTAGATTTTAAATGTACAGGTTTTGGTGTCCCTACTGCCCCCACACACATTGTTCAAGGATCAGCTGTACATTTATCAAAATAAATAAATAAATTCCCGGCCAAGGCACACAGGAGAAGCACCCATCTGCTTCTCCACCCCTCTTCTTCCTCTCTCTCTCTCTTCCCCTCCCACAGCCAAGGCTCCATTGGAGCAAACTTGGCCCAGGCGATGAGGATGGCTCTATGGCCTCTGCCTCAGGCACTAGAATGGCTCTGGTTGCGACAGAGCGGCGCCCCAGATGGGCAGAGCATCGCCCCCTGGTGGGCATGCCGGGTGGATGCCGGTCAGGCACATGCGGGGGTCTGTCTGACTGCCTCTCCGTTTCCAATACAAAAACAAACAAACAAACAAACAAATAAATAAATGAATGAATAAATTACTTTTCAAGTTTAACTCAACTTTATCACATTAGGTGTTAATTATCTTCACAAAGAGATGGCAAGCATCAAGGACAAAAAAAAAACATTTTTTTTGTATTATCTCTTAGAGCAGGGGTCCCCAAACTTTTTACACAGGGGGCCAGTTCACTGTCCCTCAGACCATTGGAGGACCGGACTATAAAAAAAACTATGAACAAATCCCTATGCACACTGCACATATCTTATTTTAAAGTAAAAACAAAACAAAACGGGAACAAACACAATATTTAAAATAAAGAACAAGTAAATTTAAATCAACAAACTGACCAGTATTTAAATGGGAACTATGCTCCTCTCACTGACCACCAATGAAAGAGGTGCCCCTTCCAGAAGTGCGGCAGGGGCCGGATAAATGGCCTCAGGGGGCCGCATGTGGCCCGTGGGCCATAGTTTGGGGACCCCTGTCTTAGAGTAACAAAGTAAAAGATGTGATGTGACTGGTACTCAATGTGGCTGATGTTTTAAAGCTTCTTTGTTGGAAAGTACTTTTTTCAAACCACAGTGATTGCTATGCAAATATTCACATGTGTTTATCTTTTTTTTGTAAAAATTAAGTGAAGTATTAAAAGTTTCTAAATATTCCTTTGAGGGCAAGGGAGGAATGGTAGTAAAGATGTAGTTAAGGTATGAGCATCAAAATCACTTGAGGTAACAGTCTAAAGGTATATGCTAAGGCTTTATCCTTGGAAAGTAATTTGTTTTGGGTACGGCCTAGGGGAGTGTTGTTTTTTAAAAATATATATTTTAATTATTACTCAGAAACCTAAGTTTGAGAGAATAACTTTTAAGTCCTCTATATTTTGCAGAAGTAAACAATTCATAGTTCAGGAACTATATTGACAGCTCTGTTAAACTTTTAGAATAGAGAAAACATTTCAAAAATATAAAGTATACTATCTTATTTATGTGAAAGGGTAAATTTTATATTTCTAAAGATTTTGCTGTCTTTATATGGATATTCAAGAATAAAACAACTGTATTCTTGTGTTCAGTCTTTTAGTACATTTCTGGGAAGTGGCAATTATTTATTTTCTGTATATTTAGCATTATGGGCCAAAAAATGCAACCTGGGCTTATTCTTAAACATAGAACTATACCACTTGGCTTAGCTTCTTTTGTTGTTTTCTATCAATTATAGGCTATGTAATGAAAAAAGTGATGTATACCAGGTGATGTATTTCAGTCTGGGTCTCAAAAAACACACACACACAAACAAAAAAAAGAAAGATATCCATGCCCCTTTATTCCCCCCCTTCCCACTGGGTCCAGCTTAAATGGAGGATATCTTAAAGCTGTATTGAATATGGCAATTTTATTAGATGAAAAAAAATGTCTATTTCTGAATCATGAATTGGAGAAAATTTTAGGAGGAATATTTGTGTTGTTCTGGAACATGAAGGAGAAATAAAATCTTTAATGCTAGGTCTTTGAGCTTTTAGAATTTAGTTTCTTCAGCCTTTCATAATATCTTTTTTGTGTGTGTGTGTGATAGAGACAGAGAGGGAGACAGAGTGGGATAGATAGGGACAGACAGACAGGAAGAGAGATGAAATGCATTAACTCTTCATTGTGGCACATTAGTTGTTCATTGATTGCTTTCTTATATGTGCCTTGATGGGGGGCTCCAGCCAAGCAAGTGACCCCTTGCTCAAGCCAGTGACTTTGGGGCTCAAGCCAGTGACCATGGGGTCATGTCTATGATCTCACGGTCAAGCGAGCAACCCCGTGCTCAAGCTGGTGAATCTGTGCTCATGCCAGATGAGCTCATGCTCAAGCCAGCTACCTCGGGATTTCAAACCTGGATTCTCTGTGTCCCAGTCCAATGCTCTATCCGCTGCACCACTGCCTGGTCAGGCTTAACCTTAGTCTTAAACCTTAATCAGACAATTTTTGCTTATTTTAGGCAATATGTAATAAATGGCATCTCCATAGTCTTAAACTTCATCATTTCAAAACTATCTATATTTCTTCTAATATCTTTCCAGTGATGTTCTGGCATTAAATTTTATTAGATTTCTATTTTAAAATCTTTCTTGGAAAGTATTAATATCTAGATATGTATTATCAAAAGAACAGTATTTTTTTAATTTGATTAAAAATATCAAATTTTATAAGATGACAGGATCAATAAGAGTATATAGGTTTCAGTTAATGTTTCTATAGTATTTGTTTCATTTTTCTGAAGCTGGAAACAGGGAGAGACAGTCAGACAGACTCCCGCATGCGCCCGACCGGAATCCACCCGGCATGCCCACCAGGGGCGATGCTCTGCCCACCAGGGGGCGATGCTCTGCCCATCCTGGGCGTCGCCATGTTGCGACCAGAGCCACTCTAGCGCCTGAGGCAGAGGCCACAGAGCCATCCCCAGCGCCCGGGCCATCTTTGCTCCAATGGAGCCTTGGCTGCGGGAGGGGAAGAGAGAGACAGAGAGGAAAGTGCGGCGGAGGGGTGGAGAAGCAAATGGGCGCTTCTCCTGTGTGCCCTGGCCGGGAATTGAACCCGGGTCCTCCGCACGCTAGGCCGACGCTCTACCGCTGAGCCAACCGGCCAGGGCCGTTTCTATAGTATTTGAACTGTTGATTATGTTGTATATCCATCACCAAAGTCAAATCATTTTCTGTCACTGTATATTTGTCCTTCTTTACTCCCTTCCCTCCATCCCCTCCATCAAAACCCCCTCCCCCAGTACCCACTTAATTTTTATCTATGTCCATGAGTCTCAGTTTTAAATCCCATCTATGTAAAATCATATAGTTTTTCAGCTCATTCTGATTTACTTATTTCACTCAGTATAATGTTCTCAAGGTCCATCCATGTTATCATACATGGCACTATGTCATCATTGTATTTTTAGTCACAAATTGTAATTCAGTTTATACTTCCAGGGAATGCATATATATTTGTCTATATTGAGACGTACATATACACACATAGAGGCTTACACACCACACACAACTGATTCTCTTCACCTTGTAATTAATTTTGAAATAAGTTGAAGGTGCCATATCAATTATGCTTAAATCAGTATACAAGCATTTATACAGAACAGAAATTTCCACCTTTTTATGGGATATACATGTCAGATAAAATTTACATAAATCTTACATTCCTGATGATTGTGGCATAACTGAAACAGACCACTGGTTATGTACATTCCCAAGGATCTAATTCTAGTTATTTCACTTACCCAGAAGAAACATATGAGTCAGACTGACATTAATACGAGGGCCTCTGAAATGTTCTAATCAAGTACAGCACTTACTTTGAATTTTTTCAGTAAATTACTCAAAAGTTAATTATCTTAACTATGATTAATACCAAATTACTTGTGCTAGTTTCTGGATTGAGTCTCATAATAAGAGTAATCCTGCCTCTGGCCAGGTTCCAATCTTCTCTCTGCCATCTACTAGCAATATAGTCTTCCAAAGCTCAGTTTTCTTATCTGCAAAAATGATAATAGTACTATTAATGATTTGAGTGATTATATATTTATTTTGGGGATATCTGATTCATAATAATCAGTTAGAAAGTGTTAGCTGTTGTACTATTTAACGATCAGTACTAGAAATTAAAGCAATATAGTTATTTAAGCAGAAGTATATTTAATACACAAGAATAGGTGTTTGGAAACATTTTTGGAGGATTGGGGAAACATGCTAAAATCAAAACTACAGAAATAATCTCATCTCAAAACCACAATTCAAATTAATGCATCAGGGTTGCTATTTACATTGCACAACCAGAAAGTCATGGAGTCAGGAAGCCATCCTGCCCCCATGAGTCACAAGAAAATGGTCTTTAGCTGCAGCTGAAGGGGCTGAGGGCTGCCACTGACATTACTATGCATCAACTCTCATGAAATAAATCATTGCACACCAGAATACTGCTACAGAAATACTCAACGTGTCTACCAATATGTTTGTAAGGAGGAAAAGTTGAGCCTGACTAGGCAATGGCACAGTGGATAGAGCATCACACTGGAACACAGAAGACCCAGGTTCAAAACCTCAAGATTACCAGCTTTAGTGCAGGCTCACCAGCTTGAGCACAGGCTTGCTGGCTTGAGCATGGGATCATAGACATGACTCCATGGTCATGGTCGCTGGCTTGAGCCCAAAGATCACTGGCTTGAAGTCCAAGGTCACTGGCTTAAGCCCAAGGTTGCTGGCTTGAGCAAGGGGTCACTCACTCTGCTGTAAGCCCCCTGATCAAGGCACATATGAGAAAGCAACTGATGTACAACTAAGGGGCAGTAATAAAGAATTGATGCTTCTCATCTCTCTCCCTTCCTGCCTGTCCATCCTTGTCTATCCCACTCTCTCTATCACTTTATCTCTATCACAAAAAAAGAAAGAGAAAAGAAAAAAAAGCAATAGTTGAAGTATTAGTAAAGGCTCCATCTAACTCTTACTTTCCAAATTTCATATTAGTCCATAAAAATAATAAACCTTAATGTGAATTTAGAATACTACATGCAGGAGGGTATGCAGAATCTAGTTATCTGTTTTTTATCATCAGTAACCAGAAATGCTTATTGGCAAAGATGAGTGCCAAAGCACAGATATTGTAGTTATCATTATGGTTAGTATAAACATTGATGTGTTATTTTTTGAAGAGTGTATCATCACTATCCTGTGCAGTATCCTCATTAGTACTAATCAATATCTATGTCATGTAAAATGAGTTGCTAGGCCATAGGATGTACAAATACACTTAAAGTAGTACTTATCCTTAGAATAATTGCAATAATATGAAAATATTAGGTGTATAAAAGGTAAACAAAGATTTAAAACAAATTTGACCAGCTGCTAAGTGTATGCTTAACAGGTCATTATACCTATGGACAAGCATCTTCTCAAATGTGGTTTGCTTAGCTACTAGATCATTTTTCTAAGATCTCTGGTTACAATACATAGGGATTTACTTGTAACAATAGAAAATTGCTTTTAATAATTGGTGAGAAATAAGTATAAATTTATGGCTTGTGATTACAACTTTTAAATTAAAGGAAGAAATAATAAAAAAAAACAGATGTCAGCCTTAAATGCAGCAATTGGCACTGGTAACAGCCAGAGAGACAGAAGGCGTGTGAATAGTACTTAAAAATTCTCAATTTTATTCTTCCCTAAATCACTCATGGTTTTCATATCTTTCTTTACTGGGGCATTCACTATTTCTTTTTTGTTTTTGTTTTTGTATTTTTCTTAAGTTGGAAATGGGGAGGCAGTCAGACAGACTCCTGCATGTGCCTGACCAGGATCCACCCAGCATGCCCACCAGGGGGCGTCGCTCTGCCGCAATCAGAGCCATTCTAGCGCCTGAGGCAGAGGCCACAGAGCCATCCTCAGCGCCTGGGCCAACTTTGCTCCAATGGAGCCCTGGCTGCGGGAGGGAAAGAGAGAGACAGAGAGGAAGGAGAGGGGGAGGGGTGGAGAAGCAGATGGGCGCTTCTCCTGTGTGCCCTGGCTGGGAATCGAACCTGGAACTCCCGCACACCAGGCCGACGCTCTACCACTGAGCCAACTGGCCAGGGCACATTCACTATTTCTTATCCTGAAAAACAGCAAGGGAAATGATCTAAGTTTGTGAAAAGACTGTATCTATGACAGAAGAGGACAATCAGTTAAATTAATGGAGACACAAGGAAGTAAAGCACCACATTACAGAGGCTGTCTCTGTTCTAGGTCAGTGTGTGCAAATATCATTAACCTGCATGGAAATTAGCTAGGCACTTAAGAGAGAGTAACCTAATTTTTAAATATATTATTTGTCTATATTGAAAACACATTTCTTTGTTTTGATAGACATCAATATAACTCCTATCATATAATCACAGTCATATTTGTTCACAGAAGAGAAAGTTTATCTCCCTGCATTCCAGGGATAGATTTATAAATTTTATCATTATAGGCAAGGGCTTAGATGTGAAAAATCTCTCTAACAATAGAACTAGATAATTATTTTTACAACAGAGTAAAGTTCATGAGAGTAAGAGCTAAAGAGTGGAGAGCAGAAGCAGGTAATTGTTAGTCCCTTCATATTATTTTTTTGTTGTTCAACTTACATTGCAGAAACTAGACATAAATAATAGAAAATTGTAAATAGTATTCAGGACTGAAAAACTAATATTTATAAAATAATGTTACATTATTTAAATTTTGTTTAAAATATAAAAGTAAATAAAATAAAACCTATCAGACCTATAAGAGAAGAGATTTTAATAAGTTTTAAAGACAAATACTAAAAAACTTACAAGGACTAATGTACTTACCTTCCTAACGAGAATATGCAAAAAAATGTCATTGATGGGAAGGTAAAAATGTGTGTAAGGTTAAACATTGAGATTTCTAAATAACATTAGTAGAGTAAATAGAGTAGATTATGCTCCTTTTCAAAACCTCATTAAAATGAGGATTCCTTAAAAAGAATTAAGTATACACTATCAGAGAGCATAAGAAAGAAGAAAATAGCAACAAAAATCTTAGAGGTTAGAAAGAAGATAGATGGTTGAGTAATACTTTAGTGTAAGGCTTGTGGTTTGCATTGAATTTGGGCAGATGGTAAAGGAACTGTGGATCCAGAAAACAGTGAGCCATACCAGTTAATTGAAGGCTCACAAAGACAGGCAAGCCAAATGTAGAAAGAAAAGAAAACAGACAAAGAAAAGCTTGCTTTTCACAGCGGAGGGCAAGGGATCAGGAAACAAACTGCACCTATCAGTGATGGGGCATGATCTGATCTTATCGCTCCTGAGGAGAAGGACTTATATCCTTACAACAGTGCTGTCTCATACTCACACACTAATTGCACAAATTGCAAACCAGTAAGCAGGCCTAACACAGCTGTTTTCCCCACATTCCACCCCTTTTAGAGTGGCTTGCCTCACAATCTGTGCAACAGGAATCTTCTATGATGGTTCCTGTGTGAGGGGTGAGGTACATTGCATACACAGAAACAGTACAAACTACAGCAACAGAATTAAACAAAGCATAGGCTTTGGGAGGAATGAGAGAATTGTCAGTGGCACCAAGAGAGACAAATCTTTCCCCTCTGGCAGAATACAGGCCAGAATTTTGCCCACAGACAGCACAGTAACTGGTACCAGAGGCCACCCCGGGTAGGCATATCAAACATTATTAGCCTGTACAACAGGATCTGCTGGTTCTACATGTAGTGAAATGGGAGAACTCATCACTGGCCATAAAGAAATTACAAAGGTGCCTTCATAATGCTGTCTCCCCGAGCACTCAAAGAATAATATACTTCTATCCTAGGTGGCCATGTGCTGGTTGCTGAGGGAGTTAACTGGAGATTAATCTCTGGACCCTTACCCCACAGTGCCAACAAGGCCACACATTGTAGTTGGGGGGCCTGTACAGTCAGGGCCATGTTCATTGAAGCCATTGGCCTATAAGGAGGACTGTTGGGGCAGGCAGAAGCATGTTGCCCTGCCGTCCAAAGTCCGGCTTGAGCAAAGCATCCTTGGTGCATATTTGCAACTGGATGGGAACAGCTGCCGAGTGCAGAAGGGTGTCCACTGGAGCTGGGCTCCCCTGTCGAGGTCTCTCATTTAAAATCTGAAGTACTGTCCACAAGCAGTGTGTCCATCCAATAAAAAATCTGGTGCCCCCCTCCTGTCACAGTCTCTGATTTAAGGGTCCATTATACCGCTCAATGATACCAGCTGTCTGGGGGTGGTAGGGAACATGGTATTTCCAGTCCACCTCCAGCTCTTCAGCCCATTGCTTCACCATAGAACCAGTGAAATGAGTACCACTGTCACTTTCAAAGACCAGTGGCTGCCTGTACATAGCACTTAGATGGTCCAGAGCCTTTATGATTTCCCTCTGGTCTGAGTTATGGGCAGAATAAGCAGCAAGCAGACTGGTGGCAGTATCAACCAAGGTGACTGCATATTGGTTCCCATTCAACTTTGGCAAGGGTCTAATGACATCTACCTGCCACTGTGTCTAGGGAACACGACCTCTTCGGATCTATTTCCCTGGTTGGCAAACTGTGGCTTGTGAGCCACATGTGGCTCTTTGGCCCCTTGAGTGTGGCTCTTCCACAAAATGCCACATGTGGGCACTACCTCGATAAGGAATGTATCTACCTATATAGTTTAAGTTTAAAAAATTTGGCTCTCAAAAGAAATTTCAATTTTTGTACTGTTGATATTTGGCTCTGTTGACTAATGAGTTTGCCAACCACTGGGTGATGCCAGTTGTCTCCAAGGGTGCTCCTTGGAACACAGTGCACATCAATCACAAGCTGCAAGTACCTCTTCATAGGACACCGGCAAGTCCCATGCCTTAACAGTAGCCCACATAGTTTTCTGTCTCACATGGGGCAGACTCCCACGGACCTACTGTGTTATATCACCTGCAGGCACAGTCTCCAACCATCACACCCTTGCCAATGTATCTGCCTCATCATTTCCAGGATGGGCTAGAGGGGCATGCCCTGTGACATGGTATACTGTTACCTGCTTCTGGTGTCCTATTTTCCATAAGTCCTGCTACAAGGCCTGACACTATAGCTGATGGTACATTACCATCAACTGGTTAATGAGCCAAGTAGCAATCCAGAGGGTCAGTCCATGATAGACAGCCCAGCTATCAGAGCAAATCACCAGAGATGAAGGTTCATTAACAGCCAACTAGCCATACGGCTCTTAATTCTGCCCATTGGCAGCTTTGGCCTATACCTGTGTCCATCCAAATAGTTTCAGTGGCCGGATGGAAGGCTATGACTTTTCATTTGGTTTTCCATTTGGCAGGTTCGTATACCAGGCATCCTCAGAGATAAGCATCCATCCCTCCTGGTAGGGACTGACTTCAGGTTCTGCTTCCTAAGCCCCAGCTGCAACTAACTCTAAGGTTGCATAGGTGACTTGAACCAAGACTGCCTGCAGTTCTTCCCTCAATGGGCTGGTGCTAACAGCACTGTTGCAAGTATGCACCCCACATAGGCAGGATGGAGGTTTTAGGCCATACAGATTTGCATTGAATTTGGGCAGACGATAAAGAAACTGTCAAGCTGGAAAATGGTGAGCCCTACTAATTTATTGGAGGCTCACAAAGACAGGTAAGCCAAAAGAAGAAAGAAAACAAAACAAACAAACAAAGGAAAACCTGCTTTTTCAGAGAAGGGTAAGGTATCAAGAAACAAACTGCACCTCTCAGTGGTGGGGCACAATCTGGTCTCATTGCCCCTGAGAAAAAGCACTTATATCCTTACAATAGTGCTGTCACGTACTCCTGCACTAACTGCAAAAAGTGCTTGCAGCCTGACCTGTGGTGGCGCAGTGGGATAAAGCGTCGACCTGGAACACTGAGGTCACCGGTTCGAAACCTTGGGCTTGCCTGGTCAAGGCACATATGGGAGTTGATGCTTCCTGCTCCTCCCCCTTCTCTCTCTGTCTCTCTCTCTCACTCCTCTCTCTCTAAAAAAATCAATAAATTAAAAAAAAAAAGTGCTTGCAGACAGTAAAGCAGAGAGCAAGCCTAACACAGCTGTTTTCCCCACACTTAGGCAAACCAAGAACACTCATCCTAAGAAAGTAGAGGAAAAAGTTCAGAGGCAAGCCTAATTTTAATTGGAAATTCCCTACAATATTCAAGAACTATCTGCATAAGATACTTTAGGAAATGACATGAAGATGAAATTAAAAATAAAAGATTGATAAAAAGTCTAAGTATCATTTATGGGACTGAATATTCAAGACACAAAGATGACAAATATCTGGGAACATTTACTTCAAAAATCCCAACAGACTATAAAAATAAAATTTTCAGATTCAACAAGCAGTCACATAAAGATGAAGAATTTCAAAAAAGCATAATAAACATGCAAAAGGTCACAGAAACTGTGTAATATGCAAGAACAAGAAATAATATAAAGAATCAAGTATACATATTATGAAAACATGAAAGTTTAGTTTTTAAAAATGATAAAATAATGATAACAAATAACATTATTAATTAGTGACTTTTAAGATCGATCCAAGTAAATCTCTCAGAAGAAAGGAGAGAAAATAAAAATATATTAAAAAGTTGAGGCCCTGGCCGGTTGGCTCAGCGGTAGAGCGTCGGCCTGGCGTGCGGGGGACCCGGGTTCGATTCCCGGCCAGGGCACACAGGAGAAGCGCCCATTTGCTTCTCCACCTCCCCCCTCCTTCCTCTCTGTCTCTCTCTTCCCCTCCCGCAGCCGGGGCTCCATTGGAGCAAAGATGGCCCGGGCTCTGGGGATGGCTCCTTGGCCTCTGCCCCGGGTGCTGGAGTGGCTCTGGTCATGGCAGAGCGACGCCCCGGAGGGGCAGAGCATTGCCCCCTGGTGGGCAGAGCATCTCCCCTGGTGGGTGTGCCGGGTTGATCCCGGTCGGGCGCATGCGGGAGTCTGTCTGACTGTCTCTCCCCGTTTCCAGCTTCAGAAAAATACAAAAAAAAAAAAAAAAAAAAAAAAAAAAAAATATATATATATATATATATATATATATATATATATATTAAAAAGTTGAGATATGAAGATAGAAATTGAAGTGTGAAGTGCACCCAACATTATAATAGGGTAACAGAATCCTTTAGAAGAAGAAAAAATTAAAATATGAGAAATAAATTCTTTAAAGAAAAAACAGAGATAAATTTAGCAGAATGAAAAGATAAAAGAAATTAAATCAATGAGTACACATGGCAATATAAGAAAAAAAATAATTCTCAAAGTTTTCAGAGAGAAAGAAGGTATTATTTACAGAATAATAAGTATTTAAGTTTTATCAGATATATCTAGAGCAATATTGGTATAAAAAACAAAATAGGTTCTGGCCGGCTGGCTCAGCAATAGAGTATCGGCCCTATGTGTGGAAATCCTGGGTTCAATTCTTGGTCAGGGCACACAAGAGAAGCACCCATCTGCTTACCCCTCTCCTTCCTCTCTGTCTCTTTTTTTCCCTCCTGCACCCAAGACTCCTTTGGAGCAAAGTTGGCCTGGGCCCTGAGGACAGCTCCATGGCCTCCGCCATGGGCACTAGAATGGCAATGGTTGCAATAGAGCATCGCCCCCTGGTGGGCATGCCGGGTGGATCCCAGTTGGGCACATGCGAGAGTCTGTCTGACTGCCTTCCCACTTCCAACTTTGGAAAAATATTTAAAAAAAAAAAAAGTCTTTTAACAACTGAAGTTATATAACTGAATTAGCATTTAAGCAACTTTAAAAAGATACTTAAAAATACAAAAATACAAAAGATTCTCAATAGATATGTGAATTAAGCATAATAAAATAACTGGTAAAATAAAACAAAACAAAAACAAATAAAAGCCCCACCTTGAAGAGCAAAATCTTCCACACAAAATAAATAAATAAATACATATACATGAAAATCCCAAATTAAAATTCTACATATTTATATGTATGATGGGGATTCAGAAAGAAAAAAATCTAAGTGAGAAGAAGATGTTAAGGTGGAAAAATTGATAGTAATTAATATGTTTGCATATAAACATGTATTTGACATTTTGTTTCTCTTTCTCTGATTGAAAATAACAAACTGAAACAAAGTTAATATTAATAATTGATTATTCAGAGTTTACAAAATAGAATGGTGTAACATATTTTAACAATTAAAATTGATGAATATGTAGTTTAAAAAGTTCTGTGACGTTTATGCTTCTGAAGCTGTTAAAGCTTAAAACTACCCCAAAACTTTTTGAGACACTGATTTGTGCGTGTGTGTTGTGTGTGTGTGTGTGTGTGTGTGTGTGTGTGATGATCTGCATGGTCCCAATGAAACTGAAAATTAAAGCATAGATGAAAAAGAAAATTGGCAATTGAGAGCAAAACCAAGATTATAAAAATAAATTTAAATTAAAATCTTAATATTATATACACATACATCCACACGTAATCACAGACTTGAGCACGTATGTATTACTTATGTTTAGGAATATTATAAGTAAAACCAAATATTTCAATCTTTCCTTTGCTTCCGATGATATTCAGTGAAATGCAAAAAATTATAAGTCACAATAGTTAGAATCAATTTGGAAATACAAGAGATGACCTTCAGCAAATTCAGACAGAACCTGTTTCACATGTGTGTTTGTATGTGTGTGTGTGAAAGTATGTACCTGTGATTTTGCCTTTTTTTAATATTAAAGTTTAGTACTAGAACCTCTGTTTTGCAGTTGTACTTTGCTTTTTGTAATAAACTCATTCACTGAAGGGAGCTATGGCATGTGTTTGAAAACATTTTTAGGAAAAGCTAAAAAAATATTTTGAAAGAAAACATTTCCACTGTATTTTTCAACTTGTCTACAACAGAACAGTTCAACACAACTTTCCATGACTTTCCCAAATGCTAACAGACAAGGCTGAGCTTTCTCAGAGTTTGCTTTCATTTTTGTAGTTGCTTTAATTTTTTATTTATTATTTTAGAGGGAGATAGAGAGGAAGGGTGGGAAAGTGGGGAGGGCAAGAGAGAGAGAAAGAGTGAGATATTGATTTATTGTTCCATTTGAGCACTCATTGGTGGATTCTTGTATGTACTCTGACTGGGATGGAACCCTCAACCTTGGCATATGGGCATGATGATCTAACCAACAGAGCTCCTGAGCCAGGGTCAGAGTTCTCCTGTGTACTTGAGAAAATAATGAATCAATCAATTAAAAACACTTCTAATACAATCTATAAAATATACTTTCTATTCTACAATTAACAGTGATGATCAACAATTGAGCTCTCTTTGTTTGTAGGGGTAGGCACCATCCAAAACTATTTTTTTTCCCATGGAAAAGAAAGTAAGGGAATAAAAAGAAATTTAAAATTGCAGTTGAAAACGTGTAACCTTTCCACAGCAGGAGACAAGTTAACTGTGCAAACAGTTTATTTAAAATGACTCAAATCTGGCTTGCATCTGTGCCCCTTGGATGAAGTGATGATTATTTACTTAGCAGGTTTATCCCTGACAGGGACCTCTCTGGATGGGCAGTAGAGAAACCATAGGTTGCTATATATAGGCCCTGTATTAACATCAAAATGGTAATTTCAAACAAATGGTCAATTCTGGAACAAAGAACAAGAATAACATTTACTCAAAATGTAATTTTCAGACCCTGGCCAGCATAGTAAGAACAAGGTCACGGATGCATTTTATTTGCATATTATTTTATCAACATGTACATTGACTAAGCAAATAGAGGTCACATATGGAGCCCAGAAGAAGTCATCACCCTTGTATAAAAGGCTTTTGACCTAACTTACCCATACCCAGGAATTAGTACAAAGAGGAGTATGAACACAGACATCTTTGTTAAATTCCAGTAGTGTGATTACTTTCTGCCTACATAAAATTCCTTTTGCTATTATCACTTGAGAAGTATTTTTTTTTCCGCCTCTCTTCCTAAATGCTGTGGTACTGTGCAGTGTCTGTCAATACTGGACCTAATAGGAACTTACATTTCAGCTCTGGGGAATTGATCACTAGAAAAACAAGTGAGACATTTGGAAGTCCTTTGGTGTGAAAGGTGTAATATAGATATAAAGCCGTGTTCATCTCCCTTGGCAGGCTCAGTTAACATGACATGCCAGCATGTATTGGTAAGGCAACCTGGTAAACCCATCCTGTTATCAAGACTAGGTTCTACTTTGAGAAGGAATTTTAAAGCATACGTCAATTGTGGAATGGCTACTTTATACCAGTGTACCTTTGCCTGAGAATGTCAAGATGCCAAGGGAACTTGGTGTTTTCCTCTGCGGGTTTTTGGGTTTAGGAGGAGGCGATGGAGGTGCTTCCCGCAGTGAAAAGCAAACCACTTTACTAAATTTCTACTAAGGTAAAAATTGTGGTTAAGAGGTAGCTGACAGGAAACATATAAACATACATCTCATAGATATTTAAACATGAAGCAACAATAGAAGTCATTCAAAATATAACAGGAGGGCTCTACCCTGGTACAGTTGGTTAGAATGTCATCCCAATATGCCAAGTATGCAAGTTCAACCCCTGGTTAAGGCACATATAAGAATAAACCAATTAATATATAAATAAGTGGAACAACAAATTGATGTCTCTTTCTCTGTCTTCTATCCTCTCTCCCTCTAAAAGTTAATTTAAAAAATTGAAACAAAACAAAACAAAGTATAATGCTAGGATTTTATGATGGTGTTGAAATTCTGGGTTAAGTTGAATCCTGGCTGTGCAGCCAAATATTGCATTGTAATTACAAGGTTGTCTCTGTTAAGAATAGTGATTTACCACTCATCCAATGTATAACTTACCACAAGCATGATAAATGTGTTCACCTTCTCAAGGCTTAATTTTCTTTACCCAAAAGTATTTCATAGGGTTTGTTGTAGTAATTAAGTGAAAGATATTTACTGAATGTATGTTGCATAGTGCTCAATATATGATCTACAGTAATATTAATTATAATTATTGGATTAATAAGTTATAATTTCTATTTATTTTTAAAAACAATTAGATGCACAGATGGCATCCTATATGCCTAAATTATTAAATAGAATATGAAAACATACTTTGAAATCACAAAAAGAAATAAAGAAAAATAATCTCAGAAACTCAGAAATGAGAGTTAAATTTTGGTCTGAGTTTTTAAGCAACAAATGCTAAGAAATATGAAAACATGAAAGAAATATGAAACCATAAAAAGTTTATATAATTTTCATTGGTTAATAAAATAAATTTGTCAGATGTAGTAAAAACACTTTGTGACATTAAGTGGTAGATTGTCTTTGAGTTAAGGGTTTAATAAATTAAAAATATCGGAGTGACATCAGAGAAATGGTGCCGTAAGAAGCACTTCCGATTCTTCTCCTCAAAATTTCAACAAGTTATACAACCAGAGACAGAAAAACTATCCCTGGAGCATCTGAAAGTCCCACACACTGAACAAGAAGGTATGATTGGGTGAAAAATTGGCTAAATATATAATCAACTCTGAAGGAAATAAGATGGAGAATGGAACACTCCGCCTTCCTCACTAACCAGAGCAAGGGCTGCTTTCACTTGGAACAGAGAGGGAGTGGTGGTTGGGGGAGTGGAGGGAGCTGGGCTGGGGCACAGACGTTCAAGCCGAGGAAAGAATGTGCCTGCAGCAATTCAGCCCATGTGAGCTAACGCCAGCTCCAGATCCTGGCAAAGGTGGGCAAGCAGCAGCTGCCATTACCCCCGATATCCTGGTGGGCAAGTGCAGACAGTGTGTGAGAGGTTGCTCCTAGCACTCCAGGCACTGGTGCCTGTGTTCCTGCACAGAAGGGAAGGGTCAGAGACTTCTGTGTGGGCTGCGACCAGAGTCTCAGTGTAATCCCTGCTCCCTGAACAGCAGTGTGTAGGGAGTGCACAAAAGTGAACATCCCTGCGTCCGGACTTCTCTGGGCCAGTGGGGTGCCTCACCCAGCCATTCATACTAACATCACAGGGAAGAAAAAAAATATGGAAGTGCTAGGGGGAGGGGCATGCAGGCAGCTTGCAGACTGTCTCTGGAGAAGATCTGTGGATCCAATCGCTGAAATTAGCTTAACCCACAGTCTGCTCACTGCCCAACTGGCTTACGTGGTTCTAGTTGACAAGATCTCTCTCAGATCAGCGATCTAAGATAAGACGTGATATTTTGTAGTGCCTCTTACTTTGCACATAGGGGCAGGGGCAACTTCCTGTCAGCCAATACAGGGTGAAAAACACATTCCTACGGAACAAACCTCAGAGAACACTGCAGAAGATAGGGATTGTAGGCTTTTTTTTTTTTTTTTAACAAGGAAGAAGCCTGCAGAAAGCAATTCCATGGAACACTAAGGTAAATTTAACTAGATATACCTGAGGAACTGAACAGAAGTCAACACGCCCCCTCCCCACCTGCTTAAGCTGGTGAATCTGATTGGCAGAGCTTCCATATTCAGGACTGTGCATTAAAAAGAGGGACTTGGCAGCTTTTAAGACCTCCTGTGCTGCAGGCAGTGACTAGGGCATCTTCCTAGCCAATAAAAGGTTACAAAATGCAAAAAGCCTGGGGAGAGTGGTCCCACAGAGTGCAGAGACATACTGGACATGCCTGGAGACTCATAGAAAGACACCTTGAGAGCAATTGGCTCCCAGCCCTGCCTGATTATGCTGGCGGCTCTAACTGACAGAGCCTTACCCAAAACCCTGCACTAAGTGGGGATAGAGTGGGGATCTGCCAGCTCTTTGAGCCTCTTAATCTCCAGGCAGTGGCAGCGGCAACCTCATAGCTGAATCATCAGGCTGCTAATTCAGGAAGGAGAGATTTGGAGAGAGGCTCCAGGAAAACGGACTCTCCCATTGTTGTAGCCTGCAAATGCTAACAAGCCTTGACTACCAACGAGACTGAGGCCTAATATATGACATCGCCATAGAGACACATTAACTACAATCTCTACCTAAGCATGCCACAGGGGCAGAGCCTGGGGTACAGAGCCACTGACCAGGAAGAGGGAGAGGAAAGAAAAAGGAAGAAGAGAACCTCTCAAAATCAAGGAAAATCGACAGTATTTAACAGTCTTTATAACTTTTTCCACTTTTTTTTGTTTTTTTCATCTTCATATCTTCATTTATTTATTTATTTGTTTTTTTCTTCCTTCTTAGTCCTTTTATTCTCTGCTTGTCTTATTCTTTTCTCTTCATCTTGAACTACATTACTCACAAGTGTTACATTTCCCATTTTTTTTCTTTTCTTTTTTCTTTCTCTCTATGAGGGTTACACTCCAAAACCCTTAACGCTCTCCATTTTTTTCTATTTTTTCCCTTTTTCTTTTTTCTCCCTCTCTCTTACTTTCTTCTTTTTTCCTTTACTTTTTCTCTAATTCAATCCTCACTCATGAACAAATTATTTTATTTTGGATTCAAATTTTTTCTTTGTAGCATTTTATGTGCTTTCTACTTCACTTTTTAACTCATTAGCATTCCCCCCAACCCCGGCTCTCCATTCTATGTAGTTCTTGTTCCACTTAATATCCCTTTCACTATATCTCTTAGTCGACCATCATTTACAAGCAAATTATTTTATTCTTGATCCAAATTTTTTCCTTTTCTGCATTTTGTGGGTCCCAACCTCCTTTTTGCCCCTTTATCACTTCTCCCCAACTCAGGCCCTCCATTATCAGTAGTTTTTGTTCCATTTAGCACAATATAATTCTCAGTTTTTCATGATATTTTCTCAAAGAAGAAAAGAAAAAAGGAGAAAAATAAATAATAAAATGTTAAATTATTGTTTTTATTGTCATTTTTATTCTTTATTAATTCTCATTAGTGATATTAACAAAATCATCTCAGATGCCATTAAGGAAAAGGAAATTGAATATTATGGATACAAAAGATAGAGATGTAACACAGATAAATGAGGAAAAATCTATAGAAAAAAATTTAATAGATTGGAAACCTTGGAGTTAAATGACAGAGAATTTAAAATAGAAACCCTAAAAATACTCAGAGATATACAAGAAAGCAATTTAGGGAGCTCAAAAAACAACTCAACAAACACAAAAAATATATTACCAAGGAAATTGAAACTATGAAAACAAATCAAACAGAGGTGAAAAATTCAATTCATGAACTGAAAAATGAGGTAACAAGCTTAGCTAATAGAACAGGCCAGATAGAAGAGAGGATTAGTGACATAGAAGACAAGCAACTTGAGGCACAACAGAGAGAAGAAGAGAGAGACTCAAGAATTTAAAAAATGAGAAAGCCCTACAGGAATTGTCTGACTCTATCAAAAAGAGTAATATAAAAATAATGAGTATATCAGAAGGAGAAGAGAGAAAATGAAATGAAGAACATATTCAAACAAATAATAGATAAGAATTTCCCAAGCCTGTGGAAAGAACTAAAGCCTCAAATTCAAGAAGCAAACAGTACTCCGAGTTTTCTTAACCCCAACAAACCTACTCCAAGGCTCATTATAATAAAATTGGCACAAATCAATCACAAAGAAAAAATTCTCAAGGCAGCCAGGGAAAAGAAGAATAAAACATATAAATAAAGGCCTATTAGATTATCATTGGATTTCTCAGCAGAAACTCTACAAGCTAGAAGAGAGTGGACCCCAATATTTAAAGTTCTGAAAGAGAAACTTCCAGCCAAGAATACTATACCCATCAAAGCTATCTTCAAATACAAAGGAGAAATAAAAACATTCACAGATACAGAAAAGATGAGGGATTTATCATCAGAAAAACCCCACTTCAGTAAATACGAAAGGGGGTTTTCCATCCAGATTCAAAGAACAAAACAAAACAAAACCACAAGTAAAAGCTCCACCAAGAACACAATGAAATCAAATTTAAACTGTGACAACAAAAACAAAAAAAAAGGGGAGAGGACGAAGATTAGCAGTAGCAAAGGACGATGGAGTGCAGAAGCACTCATAAGATAGTGTACTACAATGAACATGGTAGGTACCCTTTTCATTACTTAATGGTAACCACCCCTGAAAAAACCACCACAGAAGCACATGACTAAAAAAGGTAGTAACAGAGGAAAGAAGTATGGATTACAACCAAACAAAAACAAATGATAGAAAAACAAAAGAGAAGAATCAAACAAGATACAAAACTAACAGAAAGCAATATATAAAATGGCAATAGGGAACTCTCAGGTGTCAATAATTACACTAAATATAAATGGATTAAACTCACCAATAAAAAGACACAGAGTAGAAGAATGGATTAAAAAAGAAAATCCAACTGTATGCTGCCTACAGGAAACTCATCTAAGTAACAAGGATAAAAACAAATTCAAAGTGAAAGGCTGGAAAACAATACTCCAAGCAAATAACATCCAAAAAGAGCAGGCGTAGCAATACTCATATCTGATAATGCTGACTACAAGACAGCAAAAGTAATCAGAGACAAAAATAGTCATTTCATAATGATTAAGGGGACACTGAATCAAGAAGACATAACAATTCTTAATATATATGCACCAAGCCAAGGAGCACCAAAATATATAAGACAGCTACTGACTGACCTAAAAACAAAAACTGACAAAAATAAAATCATTCTTGGAGACCTCAATACATCGCTGATGGCTCAAGATTGTTCATCCATACAGAAAATCAATAAAGAAATGTTGGCCTTAAATGAAACACTAGAGCACCTGGATATAATAGACATCTACAGGACATTTCATCCCAAAGTGCCAGAGCACACATTTTTCTCTAGTGTACATGGATCATTCTCAAGAATTGACCATATGTTGGGCCACAAAAATAACATCAGCAAATTCAGAAAAATTGAAATTGTATCAAGCATATTTTCTGATCATAAAGCCTTGAAACTAGAATTCAACTGCAAAAAAGAGGTAAAAAAAAAACCCTCAAAAATAAAAAATATCTAGTTTCTTGACTCTAAGAGTTTGATTGCTCAAGGTTGCGTATCAGTGCTGTCCAATGCAGATATAATGAATACAGCCACATATATCATTTTAAATTTTCTAGAAACCATGTTAAGAAAAATAAAAATGAATAAGTAAAATTAATTTTATAATATATTTAACTTGATTAATTATATATAAAATACTAATATTTCTACATGTAATATATAAAAAAATTTAATACTATACTTCGTATTTTTTTCATACTGTCTTTAAAATCTGTTATGCATTTTATATTTACAATTCATGTTAAGTTCTTAATTTTATTGAATAGTGTGATTCTAGATTAACTAGTGCTTTCATGTTGGACACCATGGTTCAAAATTAACTTTACATAGCCGTACATGATATTTAATTATTTAGAAATGTAAACACAGAAAACAATGAGCAGGCATGTCTATGGTATAGAAGTTTATATACACACATTCTTATGATGACATAATTATTGATTGTGATGTCCAAACTTGCATTAATTTTTATGTATTCTTATATTTAACAAACTTATGAGTATTATATTTTTAAATATGCAGACAAATGTTTAACCATTCCATAGTTATAAGATTGTTAAATAATTAAACTATTAACTTCAAACAGTGAAGAGGATATTCTAGTCACTGAGGAAAACACAACAAGCAGAATAAAATCCTTGCTTTAGAATTTAAATTCAAAGACAGGCAGGCAGATACTAAAAATATAATTATGTATTTTTGCCAAGTGGTGATAGAAGATAATGTCAGATAACAACTTTAGATGTTTCTGAGAGAGCTGAGAGGTCAATGGAAGGATATGATCAGAGAAATGACATGATGCCATTTAGGTTTTGGAAGTCCATGTCTGGCGGTACTTTTCTTTGGAAAAGAGATAACAGTAGAGGAAGAGTGGAAGCGGTGACAGTCCAGATAATAGACTATGCAGTCTTGGCCCAGACGAATGAAGATAGTAAATCATCTTGATCAAAATCAAAATCATGTAGTACTAAGTATGTAAAGCCAATGGCTTTGTTCTGCTTTTAACTGAAACTACTATTGGACAAACTGCTCTACCAACAGGGAAAGCCTATTCAAATCTTGCAAATTCAGTTTCCTATGTGGTATTATGTGAAAATTTCAATATTGAATCCAATATAAATTGTTCATTCATGCCTTTGACGTGCCATGTACTGTGACAGGATAAGAAGAAAACCATTCATTGTTCTCTGTCTTCTTTTCTGCTCCCTGTTCAGGGGGCTTATGGTGTGAAAGATAGTCACCTGCACAAATTTATTTAAAAATAGACAGTTAGTAGGTGCTATCAGAAAAGGTATGTCAAAATAAAATGAGAAATAAACAAGAAAAAGATTAAATGAAACTACTTTATTTTTGTATTTGTCCCTTCAAAGACTACTTATTGTGTTGAAGAGACTGTGATATGTGTTGGCTAGTCAAAGATGAGTAAAATTGCACAGCCTGGGAATGGTTTATGAACAACGATTTTACCTGTGAGGACTTGCCCGGGGGGTATAATATTACAGAGTTGGGTAGGTTGCTTTCCCAGAACAATGGCAAGTAGCAGAGTTAGGAAAATATTCTGAAACATGGCTGCGGAAGGCACCCAGAGAAGCAGTACCAAGTGCCAGGTCCAAAGGACAAGGTGCCCCTCAAAGTTGGAAGCCATGCAGATCAGAAACTGATTTAAAGCAGAATATGTGGTAGTTCATAGCAAGTGAATTCATTAATAAAAGACTTATGTGCCCAGATCTCATGCAGAGAAAATGATTGTTGTATGAATCAGGTGCAAGTCTTAAAATTTAAAAGAGCTGGACTCCACCAAAGAGATTGTGTCTTTGGCATATAACTGGAATTAACAATGTGGGAGGACACTGATAGATGGATTTGTATAGAGGGGGAATACTTCCAGAAATAAAATTTAAACAGTGGTTTGTGTGTCAAAGATTGTGAGGTGTTACCAGTATGTATTCAGCATGTGCATAACAGGTCCAGTATTTGTGGAAAGAGAGGTGAAATGGAAGTGAGCCAAAGCCATTTCACAAAGGGTTTTATTATTTTTAATTTTTATTACATTTATGGAGTTAACCTTGGTTAATAAGATTATACAGATTTCAAGTGTATTTTTCTTTGAAGGATTTTAAATGTTAGTTTCTATAAATTTTATTCAGTGTGTCTTGGGAAACATACCATTAAAGGTTTTGTTAAAAGTGTGAGTTAAATGATGCAAATTATTATTTAGGACTATATTTTAGTATTCAGTGTATAAGTTAGATCAAATGGAAGATGCAGGAAGATCCAGTTTCAAAAAAAGTGCAAGCCTGACCAGGCGGTGGCGTAGTGGATAGAGCGTCAGACTGGGATGCAGAGGACCCAGGTTGGAGACCCCGAGGTCCCCAGCTTGAGCGCGGGCTCATCTGGTTTGACCCAAGGTTGCTGCTCACCAGCTTGGACCCAAGGTTGCTGGCTCGAGCAAGGGGTTGCTTGGTCTGCTGAAGGCCCGCGGTCAAGGCACATATGAGAAAGCAATCAATGAACAATTAAGGTGTCACATTGCACAACGGAAAAAAAAAAAAGTGCGAGAATGAAGTAATTAAATACAGAACCAGGATCAGGGTGAAAAAAAACATATACAAGAAGAAATAATAGAGGCAGAGTTTGTTTTAGTTAACAAAGACAGGGCAGTGTTACTTGTATAATTTTCACCTATTCATGTCCTCTAAACTGTCCCTCCTTTATGTAAGATAAGGAAAAAAACTTTTAGGCCTTGAAGGAATATGACTTATGACAGAGAAGAGCATGGCAAACTTCTTGAAGAAGAAGTAACTTAAGAATAACAAATATTCCCTGACCAGGCAGTGCTTCAGTGGATAGAGCGTCGAAGTGGGAAGCCGAGGACCCAGGTTCAAGACCCCGAGGTTGCCAGCTTGAGCACAGGCTCATCTGGTTTCAGCAAAAGCTCACCAGCTTGGACCCAAGGTTGCTGGCTTGAGCAAGGGGTTACTCGGTCTGCTGTAGCCCCACGGTCAAGGCACATATGAGAAAGCAATCAATGAACAACTAAGGTGTCACAGAGAAAAACTGATGATTCATGCTTCTCATTTCTCTCCATTCCTGTCTGTCTGTCCCTATCTATCCCTCTCTCTGAATCTCTCTCTGTAAAAAAAAAAAAAAAAAAAAAAGAATAACAAATATATTGGGATACATGTTCCTCTTGTATCCATCCATTCTACAGTACGTATTCCCCTACCTAAGCACTGACCATGTTACCTTCATTTATTTACTTGAGAAATATTGGTTGAGATTATGCTATTGCCAAGCATTGTATTGGATACTTGACCATATAGCATTGAACATTCTGCTTAAACCCCTAATGATGAAGTTTAGTTGAGAACTATGAGAGTAATAAAGTGTTCCCAGCCTGACCAGGCAGAGGTGCAGTAGATAGAGCTTCTGACTGGGACGCAGAGGATCCAGGTTTGAAACCCCGAGGTTGCAAGCTTGAGTGAGGTCTCATCCAGCTTAAGCATGGGCTCAAAAGCTTGAGCACGGGATCGCTGGCTTGAGCGTGGGATCATAGACATAATCCCATGGTCGCTAGCTTGAGCCCAAACGTCTCTGGCTTTAGCCCAAGGTCTCAAGCTTGAACAAGGGGTCACTAGCTCTGCTGTAGTCCCTGAGTCAAGGCACATATGAGAAAGCAATGAGAGAACAACTAAAATGCCACAATGAAGAATTGATGCTTCTCATCTCTCTCCCTTCCTGTCTGTCTGTTTCTATCTGTCCTTCTTTCTGTCTCTGTCAAAATAGAAATAAGAAAGAAAGAAAGACAGAGAGAGAGAGTGAGAGAGAGAGAGAAAGAAAGAAAGAAAGAAAGAAAGAAAGAAGAAAGAAAGAAAGAAAGAAAGAAAGAAAGAAAGAAAGAAAGAAAGAAAGAAAGAAAGAAAGAAAGAAAGAAAGAAAGAAAGTGCTCCCAGATCAGGGTGTGTGGATACCTAATTTAGATAAAGTGGGCAGAGAAAATTATTTTTTTTTTTATTTCTCCTCTTTTCTTCCTTGTTTCTCTAATTTTTCTTCCTATAGAGAGGCAGAAGAAATCACAATTGGAAGGTAAAAGTTGGAATCATTTCTGTATAGATATTAATTACAATCATGGACTGAATCTTAATCATGGGATCAGATAAAATAATTAGATAGAGAATGTAGATGGAGAAGAAGGAACAGACTACTCTTTGAAACACTTTAACACTCAGCATCCACAGAGAGTAAGATGAGTCAGCCATGAAGACTGAAGGATGATTAGGAGACTGTGGAATAAGGAAATAACATGCAAAGAGCATAAATAAGAATAAAGAAGTTGGAGATACTCTACTTAATCAAAGCCCATTTGAAGCTCAGTAAGGTAAATATGTAAATATGTAACTGTTGACTGGTAGCATAGAGGCTGTCAAAAATGCACAAAAATACCCCAGTCTGAATCTTCACATGCTGCATTTTTCAACTATTTGCAATGAATAAAAGTTTTATTCTTAAAAAAATAAAGATCTTATTAGAAACAAATCTCTTCTCTGTTCCTCTTTTTCCTTCTCTATCTCCTTAGCAAAGAGTTGTATCTTGTTATCTTCTGTCTTTAAAATCAGGTATAATGAATAAAATTTAGGTTCTAGTTCACAGTGGTGCCCAATTATTACTTATATTTGTTTTCTTCTTAAGAAACCAGTAAAATGGATTTTGGTTTCTGGATGAAGCATGAGGTTAGGCCATCAGCAGAGAATGAAAATTTGATGAAGTCTTGGATATTTTGGAAGAGATATGGTATAAAATAAAAAAAGAATGTAAAAGTTTTAGGAAGATAATGCAGTGGCTGCTGGTCATGATATGTCATACAAGAGTCAAATTTTCATAGTTTCTCAACTTCAGGATACTAAAAAAAAAAAAGAATAAAATGAAACTTTCCCCCTTCTCCTTACTTATGGAAAGACATCTTAGGCAATGTAGGTGCGTGTGTTATTAAACTCTATGTTTTTCCAGGAACTTAGTAAGTTAAATGCTCCTTTTCTTGTTCCTGTATCCAAAAAGACACACACACACACAAAAATACAAACTATTCATCATCTTTAACTAGCAATTAAACTGAAATTACATAAAAAGATGTGGTGAATTACATTGGATGCACAATTTAAAGAAAATTATTATAACCTCAAATAAACTATGTCCATGTTAAGATACCAGAGGCTTAAAACATTAGAAACCAAATATGCATCATATGGAGGCATAATAATAAATTATAACTGAGATCTGCTCAATGTACAAGTAGGTAAAAAAAAAAAAGTAAAGAAAAATCAAAATCAAAAAAGTTTCTACCATTTGGAATTCTGTTCCTATGGCACATGAAATGTAGATAATCTCCACTTTAAATTATTACCACGTTGTATTTGATTCCAGTTTGCATCTGAAAATAAGTGATGACAATATGAAGTATTAGACAGAAGGTAGGTACAAGAAATGCTTCATTTTTTTGTTTGCCATTGAAATAAAAATGGTTCTGGCTGGTGACTCAATAGATACAGCATTGACCAGCATACAGACGTCCTGGGTTTGATTTCTAGTCAGGTGCACAAGAGATGTTACCATCTGCTTCTTGTCTCTTTCCTCTCTCCATTTTCTCCCTCTTCCTCTCCCACAGCCAGTGGCTTGATTGGTTAAAGCATGACCTGGAACACTGAGGATGGCTTGGTTGGTCTGAATTCATCAAACTTGGGCATTAAAAATAGCTCAGTACTTGGGCATTAAAAATAGCTCAGTACTTGAGTCTGTCTCTCTCCAACCCCAGACAGAGTTGCCGGGTGGATTCCAGTAGGGGCTCATGCAGGGATCTGCCTTACTATCTCTCCTTCTCTCACCTATTGGGGGAGGAAAGAACATACTACATGTCTTCCACGTGGCCCTATATATGCACTCTTTACCATTTTCTACCGAATTTGGGCTCTAGAAGACCAGTTGCTTCAGTGACCTTCTGTGTTTTTATCTTTCTCCTGGGTTCAGCCAACAAAAATTGATAGAATATTTGAAGTTGGAAGAACACTGAAATCAGAAGAATGGGTTGGCTACATTGGGTTGGCTATTTCCTTTCTCTAAGGATCCTTTCTATATATAGCTATGTTCTCTAGGTTTTGGAAAGACTCAGAAACGATAGCTTCCTCCTTTAACTAGGCTTGCTGTACTGTATTATTCTTTATTAAACCCTACCTACATTTAGTAAGTAATCCTTTATCGAGACCTTCAAATTACCAGCTTGAGCATGATATATTTCCTTTTGGGACTCTGACAGGTACAAAAAGCTCTCAAGATACAAAAGACATCTGAATTGGAAACTGCATTGATATGATAATATTGGAGTTATAGGACCTGGAGTCAAGCTTGAAGTAGTGTATGTAATGTCTGACTCTTAAAACTCAATGAGATAAAAATTCCTGCCTCTCTGGGTGACCCCAGGATAATGAGGGACCCCAGCTTATGTGGGGATTGAGCACAGAGTCCTACCAAATAGTTTTAAGAAATTAAATAATATTCTAGTGCTATGGCAGGGAAAACATGCAATGAGATAAATGAATCTTGTAGTACCAGAAAATTAGAAAGTGTTCAAAGTACAAAAGGATTGGAGATGTCAGAGAAACACAGAGAGCCAGTGAAGGACTCCCAAAGGCCAGAGCTAGAAAAATGTCAACAATAGAATAAAAAGTAAATAACATAATATTAGTTTATAACCCAAATAAAAATTAGACATATACAAATCTATGATGATATAAATAAAAGACTGAATAAATAAATAAAGAGAGGAGATGAGAGTAATCTTTCTTATGGAAGAATATCACATAATTTATAGGGATACTCTCTTTTTCTGTATTTCTAAACTCCTTAATTATAACAGTTTAATTCTTCACTGAGAAAACATGATGGATTTTTTAAAGACTGAAAGCTTGTTATTATTCCTAAATTCTAATATCTACACCCTCCCCTGGCCCAGTCTTATTGAATTTTGGCTTATACAAATGCTACTTATTATACTGGTTGTAGCAAAAAAAACAAATACAATAGATTCAGATAAAGTTTTTTTTTGAATTAAAAAAAAAAAAACCTATACTCTATACTTTTCCAAGGAGAGGAGAACAACCAGTAGCTTTGTGAATTCCCTTGATTTCTAAAGACAAAGAAAAATGTACTTAATAGTTCATTTGCAAAGATATATTGACTATGACTTCATCCTCTGACTTCAAGAGGGTAAAAGCAATGCATCTCTCTGGACATAGAAATGAGAAAACTTCCCTTCTACCACTCTTTGTCTATTTCAAACACTAATCATGATCTAAATAAAGAGACTCATTGTTCCTAAGAAATAAATCTATGAAGGCATAATATCTCTTTCACTCTCAAAGAACTATAGGAAAGGTTATCACAAACATTACACAACTCAGAAGAAAGATGAATCACACCAACTTATTGAACATCTGTTTTTTTCAAGACAAGTTAATAGATAGCAGTAGATACTGGGGGAAGGTAGGTGATGTATGTTTCTAGTATTACATTATTCATTTCAGAGGAAAGATGGCTTGACATGTTTTATGAAAAGTGGGGTTCTTTTGGAAATATATATAGAAATTGCTGAATTGATTGAAAAAAGTGGTTAAGAATGAATACACTGTATGATCACAAACATCTCTTCCAGTGGACCAAACAAAATCAAAGGACTATGAGGAGTCATCCTATATCCCCCAACTATTAGAGCAGCCATGCACAGAGTAGCATTAGGAACCATCACTCTTACTAAAAGGAACTCTGAGGGACTTACTTCTAATGAAAATTGATTTTAGAAAGAAACATGTGAAGTTCTCTTAGTTTGAGAAACCTAATGCCATAGAGCAAGTCTTAGCTCAGCAATCAAGACAAAATATGGTCTGAGAATTCTGATACAACATCAAAAAGACTTTGCAGACAATAATCAATGGAAAAAGTTTACATAAAAATAGATAAAACAAATTTATGTCTCTAGTATAAGATTGAATGAAAAATGCCAACATGGTAAAATAATTTTTAAAAATCACAAAAAGTCTCAGAAATATTAAAAATTATTAGTAATATTCACAAGATTATTGATTTTTTTAGTTGTTTCATTTGGTTAAAAATACAAACAAATGTGTTTAAGTATAAATATTTTTTATTTCTCTGAGGTTTCATATATACTGATTAGCAAAATTTTTTTGAATAAATAAGCACAATTGTTTTGAATACTGGCAACATTTTTAAGGGGCAAGATCACTATATAAAATGACCTTAGCCAAAATTTAGTGGTCAACCTCAAAAAAGTTTATCAATAGAGAAAAAAAATTGTGTTTATCAGTATTCAAAAATATTTCAACTTTTATAAATATTGAATGTCTTTGTACATATTTTTATCAGGACTTTTAGGACCTTACGAAGTAACTTTTCTATGACAAAGTCGGGGTTATCCTGAAGACTCTGCTCATGTGTTACTGACTTTCTAGTGGTTTTCTAAACTCCTTTTGCTTGTCTCGTTGTAGATTTTTAACATCCATTTATCTGACATTTTTCTTTTTTCAGCTTGAAATTGTATTGGCTATCCATTGTATTTTCTGCCTACCCACACTTGGGATTTTTTTCCTTCATACATGGAGAGAGATGTTCATTTCTGATGGCAAAAGCCTTTTCCCAGCTATTGAAAATGTAGTATAATATCAAATAAATTTAAATAATTTGTTGGATGTTGGGCTGCTACAAGAAGTATTTAAGATTTTTTTTCAAATGGCCGCAGCTCTGTCCTCTACAACCCTCTGAACTTCTTTTTTTGTTCACTCATATCTGTGTCTCACCAGTCTCATGTAAAACAACTTGCTGTATCCTGACTTCTTCAAGTCTACTACTCAGAGTTTACCTCAACACCCAACTCAGCAGGAAAAAAGTTTAAAAAAAGCTGAGTGAAGCATCTTGTGAGGTATCTTGAGGGAGCAAAGGAATCATTCTACTTAGGAAACAGAATGGAGTGATGTAAATGCTTATATATTTTGTATCCTGTTATATTTAATCTCTTATTTTTAGTTATTTCATCTGCAATGATGGTAATAGAACCATATATACCTCTTAATATTGTTATTAGTATTTTATTTTATTTTAAATGATAGATTTTAGCCTGACCTGAGGTGGCGCAGTGGATAAAGCGTTGACCTGGAACGCTGAGGTCGCCGGTTCAAAACCCTGGGCTTGCCTGGTCAAGGCACATATGGGAGTTGAAGCTTTCTGCTCCTCCCTTCTCTCTCTCTCTCCTCTCTAAAATGAATAAATAAAGTCTTTTAAAAAAACCATTTGTAAATGATAGATTTTAAACATACACACACAGAAAGAGAAGGAAAGAGAGAAAAAAAGAGAGAAGCATTCATTTGTTGTTCTACTTAGTTGTGCATTTATTGGACATTTCTTGTATGCTCTGACTGGAATAAAACCTACAACCTTGGCATTTCAGGACAATGCTTTAACTGATTGAGCTAACCAGACAGGGCCTGCTAGTAGCATTTTTAAAGTAATAATGCATATAAAACCCTATATAATTATACATACGATAAAAAAGTTAGCTTTATAACATCTTGGTCAGTAGTTTCAAAGGATTTATTAGATACGTTTTGCTCTTTAAATGTCTTCACTTGACCTACCAAAGTCATTTCACTGACAAATTCTATTAACATTGTGGAAGTTATCTTCATTCTCTGTCTAGAACTTATTTTTATGTTTTTAGTTTCTTGATTTTTAACTGAAGGACCCCTAGAAACTTAGCCCAAAATGTTTTCTAAGTCCAAGAGATGACCATAATTTTCCAAATGAAATAATCAAGTGTTTTGAATAATAAATGAGCTTATGCCTCCTTCCTAAATTCTAAGTTTTCTTATCATCAGAATAATTGTTTTCACACTAAATAAAAACCTCAAACATAAATCTTTTCTTTTGGAAGGTACATGAATTTTGATATTCACTATTAATGAGATCTTTGGGAAGTTCTTAAATCTCTTAGAGTTAATACACAGAATCATAATTTTCAACCTTGGATTGACCTAAAACCTTGTGTTTATCTTTATAAATGTATTCCAATGCACTAACCTAAATTATGTTTTGAAGACATCCTAATTTTTAGGGATTTTTGTCAGTTGAGTGAAATGTTTAACTCAGTAAATTTCTGTAGATTCATTGATCTTTAGATCTTTTGATAAATTGAACAATGATTAAGTATACTAAAATATGTAGAAATTCCTAGAAGTACCTTTTTACATTGCACATGTGCCAATATGAATAGGCAGTATATAAAAATAGTTCAATATTTCTTCTTTTTTTATTTCAGAAGACAGACTTACTCATTTCATGACTATATAGCTTGATGATTGTGTTTGATAGATGACATATTTGATCATATTGCAAATACATTTTCTCTACATTGATAAGCTGAAGTGGAATATTATGTTCTTCAAAATAAAAATGTTAAATATATATTTTATTTTAAATCATAAGGTATTTAATAAGGCATGGGATCTTATATCTACATGCTCTAAGAATGAGACTCAAGGTAGAAATTCTCTGTAGCCCAATATTTGATTACTTCAAAAATGTTGCCTGGGCCCTGGCCAGTTGGTTCAGTGGTAGAGTGTGGGTCTAATGTGTGGAAGTCCTGGGTTTGATTTCTGGTCAGGGCACATAAGAGAAACACCCATCTGCTTCTCCACCCTTTCTCCTCTCTTTGCTCTCTATCTCTCTCTTTCCCTCCACAGCCAAGGCTCCATTGGAGCAAAGTTGGCCTGGGTGCTAAGGACAGCTCCAAGGCCTCTGCCTCAGGTGCTAAAATGGTTCCAGCCACAATAGAGCAACGCCTCAGATGTGCAGAGCATCCCCCCCCCCCCGCCGGTGGGCATGCCGGGTGGATCACAGTCAGGTACATGCAGGGGTCTGTCTGACTGCCTGCCTGCTTCTAACTTTGGAAAAATACAGAAAAAAATGTTATCTAGTTGTAGTGATATATATATGTCTATCAACTTTATATTCTGATTTTCCATGTTTCCAGATGTGTAGTGACTATTTTTAAATAAAATGTAATCAAAGAGTGAGAAATTACTCCCAATGCTAGTTAACAAAGCAAATGTTGCTTAAATATCTTTTTAAGAGTAAGAATAATTTTACTATAGTGGTACCTTGAGATATGAGCAGATCAACATACAATTTTTTTTAAGATATGGGCTGTGACTCTGTCCATACTTTTGTTCAGGATCTGAGCAAAATTCTGAGATACGAGTCGTGATTTGGGAAGCTGCCACTAATTGGCTCATTGGCACACAGGTCCAGTATTGGCAGCACAACACCAGCATCTTATTCTTTCTCACGTGTTACTCACAGAATCAAGTTGAATCTCATGCGCTGTACTCGTTCTTGCAACATTTTACTAACTTTTTTTGTGTACTATCATGGGACTGAAGAAAGTAAGTGTAAAGGACAGTGGTGAGAAGAAGAAGAGAATGATGTTGATAGAAGTAAAGCAAGAAATAATAGAAAAACATGAGCGTGGTGTATGAGTGATTGAACTGGCAAGGCTGTAAGTCCACAATACATCTACAATATATACCATCCTTAAACAAAAGGATGCCATCAAAAGTGCAAATCCAGCAAAAGAAACTACAATTCTGTCCCAATTAAGAACAAATATCCATGAAGAAATGGAGAAGCTTTGCTGGTGTGGGTGAAAGGGAAGGAGCTGGCAGTGATGGAAACTGTAATATGGGAAAAGGCACCTATTATTTACGGTGACTTGAAGAAGAAAGAACCATCAACCTCAAAAGAGTCAGCAGAAGATATGTTTAAGGCAAGTCATGGCTGGTTTGAAAATTTCAAGAAGAGATCTGGCATCCACTTGGTGGTGAGGCATGGTGAAGCTGTGAGTGCTGATGTTAAGGCATCGCACGTTTTGCTGTGCTTATCGCAAAGGAAGGCTACATCCCCCAACAAGTGTTCAACTTTGATGAGACAGGATTGTTTTGGAATAAAATGTCTTGGAGGACTTTCATCACCACAGAGGAGAAGAAGCTGCCAGGCCATAAACCCATGAAGGATCATCTGACCCTTGCATTGTGTGCAAATGCTAGCGGTGACTGTAAAGTAAAGCCACTGCTAGTGTATCATTCTGAAAATCCTCGATAATTTAAGACTCACAGATTCTTAAAGAAAAACTGCAGGTTATGTGATGAACCAATGTTAGGGCATGGGTTATGCAGAAGTTTTTTATTGAGCAGGTAAATCTTGTCTTTGGACCTGCAGTGAAGAAATATCTTCAAGAAAATAAACTCCCGATGAAAGCATTACTAATCCTTGAAAATGCTCCAGCCCACCCACCTGGTCTTGAAGATGACATTCTTAATGAGTTCAAATTTGTGAAAGTCCTCTACCTCACACACAACATGACTTCAATCTTGCAACCTATGGATCAGCAGGTCATTTCCAACTTTAAAAGTTTTACACAAAGCACTTGTTCTGTCATTGCTTTGAGGTGACTGAGAATAAAAATCTAACCCTTCAAGAGTTTTGGAAAGATCACTACAACATCGTGATATGTTTACGCATTATTGACTTGGCATGGAAAGAGGTTACAAATAGAACTTTGAACTCGACATGGAAAAGGTTATGGCCTGATGTTATTGCAGACAGGGACTTCAAAGGATTCGAACCAGAGACCGACTGATGTAGAAGTGTTGGAGGAGATTGTGTCCCTCAGAAAGTCGATGAGTCTGGAGGTAGATGAGGGTGACGTAAACAAGCTCGTTGAGGAACATGAGGAGAAACTCTCAACTGAGGAGTTGAAGAAGCAACAGATGATGCAACATAGGGAGCTTCTGTAAGAGATTAGTAGTGAGGAGGAGGTAGAGTTGGAGGAAGTGATTTCTACAAGTGAAATTAAAGACATGCTGGCAATGTGGGAGAAGCTTTCAAGTTTCATTGAAAAGAAACACTCAGAAAATGTTTCGACTGGTCATGCTTCAGTACTTTTTAATGACACTGGTTTGTCACATTTCTGTAACATTTTAAAAGGCAGACAAAAGCAAACCTCTTTGGGTAAATTTTTATTCAAAAATCTTGCAAGTGAAAGTGTTGAAAGTGCAGCCAAAAAGGCAAAAACAGGTGATGATTAAATGAGAAATATGTACTGTTAAGCTTAGGTTAAGTTTAAAGTTAAGAAAGTGCATATTTTTACAATTAAGTTTTTGTGGTTTTATTTTAAGTAAAGAAAGTGCAGTTTTAGTTTTGTTAAAGTAAAGAAAATGCAGTTTTAGTTTACATTTAGTGTTAAGAAAGTGCAGTTTTAGTTTATGTGTCTACAGTGCCTGCATCCCTTCCTCCCTCTCTCCTCCTCTGCCATTCACGTCCATTAGCCACACTCATCTGTCTCCAAGGTAAGAATACAGCACTAAATAACACATTTTTCTTTTATTTCATATATTTTGTTATGCATTGGTAAAGAATACATGTGTATTTTTTTACTTAAAAACATGTTTTTTTATAATTTAGGATGGTTTGGGAATGTTTCACAGGGCTGGAATGGATTAAACCTATTTCACTTATTTTAAATGGGAAAAAATTGTTTGATATATGAGTTCACTGACTTACAAACTCGGTTACAGACGAATTAAATTGTATCTCAAGGTACCACTGTATTTTCAATCACTTCTTCTAGATAATATTAAAATTTTTTTAAATAAATTTTTATTTTAATGGGGTGACATCAACAAGTCAGGGTACACATATTCAAAGAAAACATCTCCAGGTTATCTTGCCATTTAGTTCTGTTGCATACCCATCCCCCAAAGAGAGATCACCCTCCATCACCCGCTATTCAGTTTTCTCTGTACCCCTCCCCCTCCCCTTCCTCCTCTCCCTTCCCCCCCCGTAACCACCCCACTCCTGTCCATGTCTCTTAGTCTCGCTTCCATGTCCCACCAATGTATGGAATCCTGCAGTTCTTGTCTTTTTCTGATTCACTTATTTCACTCCGCATAATGTTATCAAGATTCCACCATTCTGCTGTAAGTGATCTGATGTCATCATTTCTTCTAGCTGAATAGTATACCATGGTATATATGTGCCCCATCTTCTTTATCCAGTCACCTATTTTTTTTAGAGTGATTTAAAGCCTTTAATCAAACTTTTGGCCAATACAGCAAGAATCTATAAAAGAGTAGTGTCCTTAACATGTTCACCAAGTCCAAGTTGGCCCCATCACCATGCCAAATCCCTGAGAAATGCAACCCAACCACAGTTCAGTCTGTTAGGAGCTGTCACAGGGAGCAGGAGTCCAGGAAAAGTCCACACAGGAAAAGTCCACCTGGCACTGGAATTGTTGTCACCATTCTATATTTTGCAGCTCATGTCCAAGTCCCAATGACCGCTGCTTCTAGCTGGTAATGATTCAAGTAGACTGGAAAAGCCATTTGCAGCATGCGTGGATATGGAGCTTCTGTTCTCCTCTGCCTGGAGAGTTGAGACCAGGTTGCTTTTCCCTGGAGCTCTGCGACTGTGGCATGGTAAAGAGAACCTTGGGATACACTAAGCTGGGTGGCAAAGGTAGATTCATAATAGAAGTTGGCAAAAGGGGGAAAGAGCTCTAAATTAGGAGTAGGTCCCAGCCTGAAATATGAGTGGGACATTGAGGTAGGAGGGATAAAGGAAACACTATATATTAAGCAAAGCAGCAGAAAATAGGACTATCAACACCCACAACAGAGATCTTTGAGGGAAGAATAAAAAACCTGACTATTCAGGCAAAACATAGTTAAGTGGCCCTTGTGCAACTGAGATCAGTTTACCTGCTTCTTGGAAGAAATACCCTAGGCTCGTCCACAGTGTCATAGATGGGGCCGACGGCCCTGGGCACCTTCAGCCTTCAGTGGCAAACTCCAGCTTTCTGGGCAGGGTTATTAGGCCATAGGTGGCTGGAGCAGGGCTGGAAGAGACTGAACACTCCCTTAGAGGAGCGAGGGGGAAGCCTACCTTCCAGTGTCCCTGTTTCCTCACAGCAGAGGCATGTAAGCCTGGCAGGCTTTATTTAGCTCAATGACCTTCCTTTCTACTATTGAGGCAGGACCCAGATGGCATCCTATGAGACCCCTTTGGGGCATTGGAGCTTTTAAGGGTGTATCCTAAAAGCTGGTAGTTCCCCTGATCTCTATTGGGCTTTTCCTGCCTCTAGGTATCTTAAAAGCTATGCTCAGAAGATCTTGCTGAGGGGTTTGAGGATCCCCATCTGCCTATATAAATCTTTTCCATATATCTGGAGCTATTTGGAAAAAGACAAAACAGTGTTATTAGCTGGATCTAATAAAGAAGGTAGTAGTTTGCAGGCGAAAAAGATTTGGTGTCTCCTGTTTATCAGCCTTCAAAAGAAATGTAATTTTTTTTTTTTTAAGTAAAAAGCATGGTATGGTAGACCCGTAGGAGTCATTGGCCTGGTGTGCAGGATTACTGGGTTCGATTCCCGGCCAGAGCACACAGGAGAAGCGCCCATCTACCTCGCCACCCCTCCCCCTCTCCCTCCTCTCCGCCTCTCACCACCCCTCCCGCAGCCAAGGGTCCACCGGAGCAAAGCCACCCCTGGCACTAAGGAGGACCCCATGGCCTCCGCCCCAGTTGCCGGAATGGCTCTGGTCGTAACAGAGCAACACCCCAGATGGGCAGAGCATTCCCCCCTGGTAGGTATGCCAGGTGGATCCTGGTCAGGAGCATGTGGGAGTCTGTCTGACTGCCTCTCCATTTCCATCCTCAGAAAAATACAAAAAATAAATAAAGAAAAGAAAAAATACAACAACAAAAAAAAAAAAAGAAAAGAAAAGAAAAAGAAAATATGAAAGAAAAAAAAAAGGGCATTCCCTTGTGTTAAAGCTCCAGGGAACATGGAGTGAGCTTGAGTATGTCCTATGAAACATGGAGCTCTATTTTGACATATAAGTCTTTGAAGAAGGAGGAACTGCTGAAATAGTTCATCAGCATTTGTCCCTAAGACAGCAATCTTTATAGTGGAAACACCATAAGTAAATATTTGCTGTCTGTCTATAGATTAAAGGGGGAATATGGCAAATGCTGAAAAGCCGAGCTCTTTGTGCCCCTCCCCTCCCCCAACCCCTCCCTCTCCTCCCCCCACCCTGTACCCCCAAAACTGTTGTCCATGTCTCTGAGTCTCATCTTTATGTCCCACCTATGTATGGAATCATATAGTTCTTAGTTTTTTCTGATTTACTTCTTTTACTCAGTATAATGTTATCAAGGCCCATCCATGTTGTTGTAAAAGGTCCTATGTCATCATTTCTTATCGCTGAGTAGTATTCCATAGTATATATATACCAAAGCTTTTAATCCACTCGGCCTCTGATGGACACTTGGGCTGTTTCCAGATCTTTGCTATTGTGAACAATGCTGCCATAAACATGGGGGTGCATTTCTTCTTTTCAAACGGTGCTATGGTGTTCTTGGGGTATATTCCTAACAGTTGTATAGCTGGGTCAAAAGGCAGTTCGATTTTTAATTTCTTGAGGAGTCTCCATACTGTTTTCCACAGTGGCTGCACCAGTCTGCATTCCCACCAGCAGTGCAGGAGGGTCCCCTTTTCTCCACATCCTCGCCAGCACTTATTCTGTGTTGTTTTATTGATGAGCGCCATTCTGACTGGTGTGAGTGATATCTCATTGTAGTTTTAATTTGCATTTCTCTAATCATTAGTGATGTTGAACATTTTTTCATATGCCTATTGGCCATCTGTATGTCCTCTTTGGAGAAGTGTCTATTCATTTCTTTTGCCCATTTTTGGATTGGATTGTTTGTCTTCCTGGTATTAAGTTTTACAAGTTCTTTATAAATTTTGGTTATTAACCCCTTATCAGACGCAATGTCAAATATATTCTCCCATTGTGTAGTTTGTCTTTTTATTCTGTTCTTATTGTCTTTAGCTGTGCAGAAGCTTTTTAGTTTAATAAAGTCCCATTTGTTTATCCTGTCTTTTATTTCACTTGCCTGTGGAGACAAATCAGCAAATATATTGCTGCGACAGATGTCAGAGAGCTTACTGCCTATGTTTTCTTCTAAGATACTTATGGTTTCACGGCTTACATTTAAGTCTTTTATCCATTTTGAGTTTATTTTTGTGAGTGGTGTAAGTTGGTGGTCTAGTTTCATTTTTTTGCAGGTAGCTGTCCAATTTTCCCAACACCAGTTGTTGAAGAGGCTGTTTTTACTCCATTGTATTTCCTTACCTCCTTTGTCAAATATCAGTTGTCCATAGAGCTGTGGGTTTATTTCTGGGTTCTCTATTCTGTTCCATTGACCTATGTGCCTGTTCTTATGCCAGTACCATGCTGTTTTGAGTACAATGGCCTTACAATATAACTTGATATCCGGAAGTGTGATACCTTCCACTTTATTCTTCCCTTTCAAGATTGCTGTGGCTATTTGTGTTCTCTTTTGGTTCCATATAAATTTTTGCAATATGTGTTCTAAATCTTTGAAGTAAGTCATCGGTATTTTAATTGGTATTGCATTGAATTTATAAATTGATTTGGGTAATACAGACATTTTAATGATGTTTATTCTTCCTAATCATGAGCACGGTATATGCCTCCACTTATTCGTATCTTCCCTGATTTCTTTTATCAATGTTTTATAATTTTCCAAGTACAAGTCTTAAATCTCCTTGGTTAGATTTATTCCTAGGTACTTTATTTTTTTGGTTGCAATGATAAAGGGAATTGATTCCTTGATTTCTCTTTCTGACAGTTCATTATTGGTGTATAAAAATGCCTCTGATTTCTGAGTATTGATTTTATATCCTGCCACCTTGCCGAATTCATTTATCAGGTCTAGTAGTTTTTTGACTGAGACTTTAGGGTTTTCTATATACAATATCATATCATCTGCAAATAATGATAGTTTTACTTCTTCTTTTCCAATTCGGATGCCTTTTATTTCTTTTTCTTGTCTGATTGCTGTGGCTAGGACTTCCAGAACTATGTTGAATAAGAGTGGTGAAAGGGGGCATCTCTGCGTTGTTCCTGATCTTAAGGGGATTGCTTTTAATTTTTGCCCATTGAGTATAATGTTGTCTGTGGGTTTGTCATCAATGGCCTTTATCATGTTGAGGTATGTTCCCTGTATTCCCACTTTGCTGAGAGTTTTGATCATGAATGGGTGTTGGACTTTATCAAATGCTTTTTCTGCATCTATTGAAATTATCATGTGGTTTTTCTCCTTTCTTTTGTTTATGTGATGAATCACATTGATTGATTTGCGAATATTGTACCAGCCTTGCCTCCCCAGAATGAATCCCACTTGATCATGGTGTATGATTTTTTCCATATATTGCTGGATCCGGTTTGCTAATGTTTTGTTGAGGATTTTTGCATCTAAGTTCATCAGGGATATTGGCCTATAATTTTCTTTTTTTGTGTGTTGTCTTTGCCTGGTTTTGGAATCAGAATTATGCTTGCCTCATAAATGGAGTTTGGAAGTCTTCCTTCCTCTTGAATTTTTTGAAATAGCTTGAGAAGGATAGGAGTTGGATCTTCTTTGAATATTTGGTAGAATTCACTTGTGAAGCCATCAGGCCCAGGACTTTTCTTTTTTGGGAGTTTTTGGATAGCTGTTTGAATCTCATTTGTTGTAATTGGTCTGTTTAGGTTTTCTGATTCTTCCAGATTGATTTTTGGAAGATTATATGATTCAAGGAATTTGTCCATTTCATCTAGATTGTCTAGTTTTTGGGGGTACTGTTCTTCATAGTATTTTCTTACAATATTTTGTATTTCTGTTGTGTCAGTTGTTATTTCTCCACTCTCGTTTCTAATTTTATTTATTTGAGTCCTTTCTCTTTTTTTCTTGGTGAGTCTCGTTAAAGGTTCATCGATCTTGTTTACCTTTTCAAAGAACCAGCTCCTGGTTTCATTGATCCTCTGTATTGTTTCTTTAGCCTCTGTGTCATTTATTTCTGCTCTGATCTTTATTATTTCCTTCCTTCTACTAGCTCTGGGCTTTACTTGCTGTTCTTTTTTTAGTTCTTTTAGATGCAGGTTTAAGTTGTTTATTTGAGATTTTTCTAGCTTCTTAAGGTATGCCTGTAATGCTATGAACCTCCCTCTCAGGACTGCTTTTGCTGTGTCCCATAAATTTTGAGTTGATGTATGCTCATTATCGTTTGTTTCTAGGAATTTTTTAACTTCTTCTTTGATCTCAATGTTAACCCATTCGTTATTTAATAACGTGCTATTTAGTTTCCAAGTATTTGAATGTTTTTCAATTTTTCTATTGTGGTTGAATTCTAGTTTAATGCCATTGTGATGATCAGAGAAAGTGCTTGATATGATTTCAGTCTTCTTAAATTTGTTGAGACCACTTTGGTGCCCTAACATGTGGTCTATTCTAGAGAATGTACCATGAGCGCTTGAAAAGAATGTATATTCTGCTGTTTTAGGGTGAAAGGTTCTGAAGATATCTATTAAATCAAGTTGATCTAATACAGAGGTCTCAAGTTCGTGGCCCGCGGGCCGCATGCGGCCCGCCCAACAATTTTGTGCGGCCCGCAGACTAATCCACGGGCTTACTTAATTTTATCCAAAATATTTTGAACTTCATGGATTAGTCTGCGGGCCACACAAAATTGTTGGGCAGGCGCATGTGGCCTGCGGGCCGCGAGTTTGAGACCCCTGAAATATGTCCTTTAAGTCTGCTGTTTCTTTGTTGATTTTCTTTCTTGAGGATCTATCTAATGATGTTAATGGGGTATTGAAATCCCCTACTATTATAGTATTGATGTTGATCTTGCCCTTTAAGTCCATCAAAGTCTGCTTTATATATTTAGGTGCTCCTATATTAGGTGCGTAGATATTTATAATGGTTATATCTTCCTTTTGGATTGCTCCCTTTATCATTATGTAGTGACCTTCTTTATCTCTAACTATGGTCTTTGTTTTAAAGTCCATTTTGTCTGATATAAGTATTGCTACCCCAGCTTTTTTTTCATTTCCATTTGCGTGAAATATTTTTTTACATCCTTTTATCTTCAGTTTGTGTGCATCTTTTGATTTAAGGTGTGTCTCTTGTAGACAGCATATGTATGGGTCCTGTTTTTTTATCCACGCAGCTACCCTATGTCTCTTTTTTTTTTAATATTAATATTTTTTTATTAAATTTAATGCAGTGACATTGATAAATCAGGGTACATATGTTGAGAGAAAATATCTCTAGATTATTTTGACATTTGATTGTGCTGTATACCCCTCCCGCAAAGTTAAATTGTCTTCTGTCACCTTCTATCTGGTTTTCTTTGTGCCCCTCCCCTCCCCTAACCCCTCTCTTCTTCTTCACCCCCTCCCCCCTCCCCCAACCCCCCCGCCCCTGTTGCCATCACATTCTTGTTCATGTCTCTGAGTCTCATTTTTATGTCCCTTCTATGTATGGATTCATCTCAGTTTTTTTTCTGATTTACTTATTTCACTCCGTATAATGTTATCAAGGTCCATCCATGTTATTGTAAATGATCCGATGTCATCATTTCTTATGGCTGAGTAGTATTCCATAGTATATATGTACCAAAGTTTTTTAATCCACTCGTCCTCTGACGGACACTTGGGCTGTTTCCAGATCTTCGCTATTGTGAACAATGCTGCCACAAATATGCAGGTGCATTTCTCCTTTTCGAGCCGTTCTATGGTGTCCTTGGGGTATATTCCTAAAAGTGGGATAGCTGGGTCAAAAGGCGGTTCGATTTTCAGTTTTTTGAGGAATCTCCATACTGTTTTCCACAGTGGCTGCACCAGTCTGCATTCCCACCAGCAGTGCAGGAGGGTCCCCTTTTCTCCTCATCCTCGCCAGCACTTATTCTGTGTTGTTTTGTTGATAAGCGCCATTCTGACTGGTGTAAGGTGATATCTCATTGTGGTTTTAATTTGCATTTCTCTAATGATTAGTGATGTTGAGCATTTTTTCATATGCCTATTGGCCATCTGTATGTCCTCTTTGGAGAAGTGTCTATTCATCTCTTTTGCCCATTTTTGGATTGGGTTGTTTGTCTTCCTGGTGTTGAATTTTACAAGTTCTTTATAAATTTTGGTTATTAACCCCTTATCAGACGTATTGTCAAATATGTTCTCCCATTGTGTAGTTTGTCTTTTTATTCTGTTCTTGTTGTCTTTAGCTGTGCAAAAGCTTTTTAGTTTGATATAGTCCCATTTGTTTATCCTGTCTTTTATTTCACTTCCCTGTGGAGATAAATCAGCAAATACATTGCTCCGAGAGATGTCGGAGAGCTTACTGCCTATGTTTTCTTCTAAGATGCTTATGGTTTCACGGCCTACATTCAAGTCTTTTATCCATTTTGAGTTTATTTTTGTGAGTGGTGTAAGCTGGTGATCTAGTTTCATTTTTTTGCAGGTAGCTGTCCAATTTTCCCAACACATTTGTTAAAGAGGCTGTCTTTACACCATTGTATTTCCTTACCTCCTTTGTCAAATATCAGTTGTCCATAGAACTGTGGGTTTATTTCTGGGTTCTCTGTTCTATTCCATTGATCTATATGCGTGTTCTTATGCCAGTACCAGGCTGTTTTGAGTACAATGGCCTTGTAGTATAACTTGATATCAGGAAGTGTGATACCTCCCACTTTATTCTTCTTTTTTAAGATTGCTGAGGCTATTCGTGTCCTTTTTTGGCTCCATATAAATTTTTGGAATATGTGTTCTATATCTTTGAAGTATGTCATTGGTATTTTAATTGGTATTGCATTGAATTTATAAATTGCTTTGGGTAATATAGACATTTTAATGATGTTTATTCTTCCTAACCATGAGCACGGTATATGCTTCCACTTGTTAGTATCTTCCTTGATTTCTTTTATCAATGTTTTGTAATTTTCCGAGTACAAGTCTTTAGTCTCCTTGGTTAAGTTTACTCCTAGGTACTTTATTTTTTTGGTTGTAATTGTGAAGGGGATTGTTTCCTTAATTTCTCTTTCTGACTGTTCATTGTTGGTGTATAAAAATGCTTCTGATTTCTGAGTATTGATTTTATATCCTGCCACTTTGCTGAATTTATTTATCAGGTCCAGTAGTTTTTTGACTGAGACTTTAGGGTTTTCTATATACAATATCATATCATCTGCAAATAATGATAGTTTTACTTCTTCTTTTCCAACTTGAATGCCTTTTATTTCTTCTTCTTGTCTGATTGCTGTGGCTAGGATTTCCAGGACTATGTTAAATAAGAGTGGTGAAAGGGGGCACCCCTGCCTTGTTCCTGATCTTAAGGGTATTGCTTTTAATTTTTGCCCATTGAGTATGATGTTGGCTGTGGGTTTCTCATAGATGGCTTTTATCATGTTGAGGTATGTTCCCTGTATTCCCACTTTGCTGAGAGTTTTGATCATGAATGGGTGCTGTATTTTATCAAATGCTTTTTCTGCATCTATTGAAATTATCATATGGTTTTTCTCCTTCTTTTTGTTTATGTGATGAATCACATTGATTAATTTACGAATATTGTACCAGCCTTGCCTCCCCAGAATAAATCCCAGTTGATCATGGTGTATGATTTTTTCCATATATTGTTGGATCCGGTTTGCTAATATTTTGTTGAGGATTTTAGCATCTATATTCATCAGAGATATTGGCCTATAATTTTCTTTCTTTGTGTGGTCTTTGCCTGGTTTTGGAATCAGAATTATGCTCGCCTCATAAAAGGAGTTTGCTAGTCTTCCTTCCTCTTGAATTTTTTGAAATAGTTTGAGAAGGATAGGAGTTAGTTCTTCTTTGAATATTTGGTAGAATTCCATTGTGAAGCCATCAGACCCCGGACTTTTCTTTGTTGGGAGTTTTTTGATAACTGTTTCGATCTCCTTTGGTGTAATTGGTCTGTTTAAGTTTTCTGATTCTTCCAGATTGATTTTTGGAAGATTGTACGTTTCAAGGAATTTGTCCATTTCATCTAGGTTGTCTAGTTTTTTGGCATACAGTTCTTCATAGTATTTTCTTACAATATTTTGTATTTCTGTTGTGTCAGTTGTTATTTCTCCTCTCTCATTTCTAATTTTATTTATTTGAGTCCTCTCTCTCTTTTTCTTGGTGAGTCTACTTAAAGGTTCATCAATCTTGTTTACCTTTTCAAAGAACCAGCTCCTAGTTTCATTGATCTTCTGTATTGTTTCTTTAGCCTCTATGTCATTTATTTCTGCTCTGATCTTTATTATTTCCTTCCTTCTACTACATTTGGGCTTTACTTGCTGTTCTTTTTCTAATTCTTTTAGATGCAGGGTTAAGTTGTTTATTTGAGCTTTTTCTAGCTTCTGAAAGTGTGCCTGTAGTGCTATGAACTTTTCTCTCAGTACTGCTTTCGCTGTGTCCCATAAATTTTGAGTTGTTGTATGCTCATTGTCATTTGTTTCTAGGAATTTCTTTATTTCTTCTTTGATCTCATTCTTAATCCATTCATTATTTAACACCCTGCTATTTAGTTTCCATGTGTTTGAGAATTTTTGAGCTTTTCTGCTGTGATTCATTTCTAGTTTCATGCCGTTGTGATCGGAGAAAGTGCTTGATATGATTTCAGTCTTCTTAAATTTGTTGAGAGCACTTTTGTGCTCTTACATGTGGTCTATCCTAGAGAATGTACCATGAGCACTTGAAAAGAATGTATATTCTGCTGCTTTAGGGTGAAAGGTTCTGAAGATATCTATTAAATCGAGTTGATCTAGTGTTTCCAATAAGTCTGCTGTTTCTTTGTTAATTTTCTTTCTTGAGGATCTATCTAGTGATGTTAGTGGGGTATTGAAATCCCCTACTATTATAGTATTGCTGTTGATCTCGCCCTTTAAATCCATCAAAGTCTGTTTTATATATTTGGGTGCTCCTATATTAGGTGCATAGATATTTATAATAGTTATATCTTCCTGTTGGATTACTCCCTTTATCATTATGTAGTGGCCTTCTTTATCTCTTACTATATCCTTTGTTTTAAAGTCCAATTTGTCTGATATAAGTATTGCTACCCCAGCTTTTTTTTCATTTCCATTTGCATGAAACATTTTTTTCCATCCTTTTACCTTCAATCTGTGTGTGTCTTTTGTTCTAAGGTGTGTCTCTTGTAGACAACATATGTATGGGTCCTGTTTTCTTATCCACGCAGCTACCCTATGTCTTTTGATTGGATCATTTAATCCATTTACATTTAAGGTTATTATTGATATGTAGTTGTTTATTGCCATTTTCTTCTTTAAAGGTGTATTCCTTTTTCTTTTTTTTTTTTCTGTATTCTTTTCCCACTTTATCTGTTTACACCAGGCCCCTTAATATTTCCTGCAGCATTGGTTTGGTTGTAATGAATTCCTTGAGTTGTTCTTTGTCTGGGAAGCTTTTTATTTCTCCTTCAATTTTAAACGATAGCCTTGCTGGATAAAGTAATCTTGGTTGTAGGTTCTTGTTCTGCATTACTTTGAATATTTCTTGCCATTCCCTTCTGGCCTCAAGTGTTTCTGTTGAGAAGTCAGATGTCATCCTTATGGGGGCTCCTTTGTAGGTGATAACTTTTTTTTCTTTTGCAGCTTTTAATATTTTCTCTTTATCGCTTAGCTTTGGTATTTTAATTATGATGTGTCTTGGTGTAGGTTTCTTTGGGTTTCTCTTTAATGGAGTCCTCTGTGCTTCTTGGATTTGTGAGAGTTTCTCTTGCATTAATTTAGGGAAGTTTTCAGCTATGATATGATTGAACAAAGTCTCTATCCCTTGTTGTTTTTCTTCTTCTTCAGGAACCCCTATGATGCGGATGTTATTTCTCTTCATGTTGTCACAGAGCTCTCTAAGAGTTTCCTCTGACTTTTTGAGTCTTTTTTCTCTTTTCTTCTCTGCTTTCATGCCTTCATTCCAGTTGTCTTCTAACTCGCTGATTCGATCCTCTGCTCTATCTATCCTGTTTTTAATTCCTTCCATTGTGGTCTTTATTTCTAATATTGTATTTGTCGTCTCCAACTGATTCTTTTTTATACTTGCTATTTCTTTATTTAGGTTTTCAAACTCCCCCTCCATTGTTGTTCTAAGATCCCTAAGCATCCTTACAATCATTATTTTGAACTCCGCATCTGGAAGTTTGATTATTTCCATATCACTCAGTTCATCTCTCGAAAGTGTCTCTTGTGGTTTCATTTGGATTGCACTCCTTTGTTTTCTCATCTTCTTCTTCTTCTTTTTTATTTGTAGAGTTGATTGAGTCTAGGCTTGGTGTTGTCTGCCTCCAGTTTTCAGTTGTGTTATTTTTAGGTCTTCGTGGGTTGGTATCAGCTATTATTTGTAATCCACTTTCGGATTTGGGCAGCTTTGAAGTCTTGATTTGTTTGTTTTCTTAACAGGTGATAGTCTTGTTAACTGATCTCAGCAGGGGGCTTCCTTGAAACTGTATCCAGGAATGCTGTGGGTTTAACCTGAGATGCTGAAGGTCTCTTCCTCCAACTAATCTCACTGGGGGCAGGGTTTTTTCTCTCAGCTTCAGTAGGGGGAGGTGTATCTCAGATCTCCATGGAGACCTGAGTTACTGCCCCTCCTCCCCACTTCTTGTTTTCAGCTGTGTCTTGTTGTGCTGATTGGAGCTGGATAGATGTCCGGAGATCTCTGATCCGGAAGCACTTCAGCTCTGTTTTGTGAAAGGTTCAGTCCCTCCCCCAGCTATGGCCGCCTCCAGCATGAATGAGTCAGCTTTTTTATTTTGTTTCTTGCATACCTTAGCCCCTCACAGTCTGTCCCTCTCCCTGTCTTTTCCACTTGGGAGATAAGCTGGTCTTTTCAACCCACCTTGCTCCCTGGTCGCCAGGTAAGTGGCTGTGAGCAGTAGTTTCTGCTCTTTTTCCTCTGTGAAATCCTCTCTGGGCTCTCAGCCTCACCCCCCTCCTTCCCTTCCTGTAAGCAGAGGAGATTCAGGCACTCCTTACCAGGATTATTGTGGCTTCCTCTTTGCTCCTTGGTTTTTGAGAGCTGTTCTTGCAGTTCAGTGTTGGTTTTTCATGCTGAATTTTTCTAAATTGATTTGTATTCCAGTTTGGTGTTGAGAGCTGGGTGTCTGTGCATCCGCCTACTCCGCTGCCATCTGGGATGTCTCTACCCTATGTCTCTTGATCGGATCATTTAATCCATTAACATTTAAGGTTATTACTGATATGTAATTGTTTATTGCCATTTTTTTTTCTTTGAAACTGTATTCCTCTTTTGCTATATTCTTTTTTTCCTTTGATCTGTTTACAACAGGTCCCTTAGCATTTCTTGCAGCCTTGGTTTGGTTGCAGTGAATTCCTTGAGTTTTTTTTTTTGTCTGTATAGCTTTTTATTTCTCCTTCAATTTTAAATGATAGCCTTGCTTTATAAAGTAGTCTTGGTTGTAGGTTCTTGTTCTGCATTACTTTGAATATTTCTTGCCATTCCCTTCTGGCCTCATGTGTTTCTGTTGAGAAGTCAGAAGTCATCCTTATGGGGGCTCCTTTGTAGGTGATAGTCTTTTTTTCTCTAGCAGCTTTTAATATTTTCTCTTTATCATTTAGCTTTGGTATTTTAATTATGATGTGTCTTGGTGTTGGTTTCTTTGGGTTTCTCCTTCATGGAGTTCTCTGTGCTTCCTGAACATGTGTAATGTTTTCCTGCCTTAATTGGGGGAAGTTTTTCGCTATAATATGTTTGAACAAAGTCTCTATCCCTTGTTCTTTTTCTTCTTCTTCAGGAACCCCTATGATGCGGATCTTATTTCTCTTCATGTTGTCACAGAGCTCTCTTAGAGTTTCCTCAGACTTTTTGAGTCTCTTTTCTTTATTCTGCTCTGCTTCCATGCCTTTATTTATCATGTCCTCTAACTCACTGATTCGATTCTCTGCTTCATCCATCCTGCTTTTAATTCCTTCCATTGTATTCTTTATTTCAGATATTGTATTTGTCATTTCTGACTGATTCTTTTTTATTATTTCAATGTCCTTTTTTATATTTGTTATCTCTTTATTTAGGTTTTTGTAATGGCCATCTATGGTTGTTCTGATATATTTGAGTATCCTAACAATTGTTATTTTAAACTCTGCATCTGGTAATTTGGTTATATCTGATTCACTTAGGTCCTTTTCTGGGGATTTCTCTTGGTTTATTTGTGTTGTATTTCTCTGCCTCCACATTTTCTCTTCACGGGAGTGGCTGTGATCACATGCTTGGGTGCACAAATGTTGGTGGCCTTGGCCTTTGCCCCACTCCCATGTGTGATGTTATGCTCAGTCCTGAGGGCACTGGCGAGCACCTTTGCTCAGCTGCGGGTCTCCACCTGTTTCTGGGCTTTCACCCTGCCCTTGCAGGAGGAGCCCACTCGAGAAATGGCTGCTAGCCTTGGCTGTACCACAGGGCAGGACTGTGTTCCCAAGCTCAGCTCAGTAGCGGAACTCCATCTCTTCTGGGCTTTTGTCTCCACCCCCACAGAAGGAGCCAGCTACCAAGTCAGACCACAAGCCTGGGTTGCACGGGCGGGGCAAGGCTTTGCTCCTCTGCCCTTGCTCAGGGGCTGGTCTCCACCATTTCCAGGGTTCCCACCCTTTTCCCGCAGGCTGGATTACAGGCTGCCGGCAGCTGAGCTTGACCGCTTTTGCACACCCCTTTCTCCCCAGCTGGGCAAGATTGAGCTCACACCTGAGCCCAGTAGTGGCCACCTGGCTTCCGCCCCTGCCAGCTTTTGTCTCCCGCTGCTGCCCGCCCTCCGGCGCACCCTCAGCTCCGTGGATGGGGGCATTGCAGCTCGGACCCTAAGACTCACAACTGTAGACCCAAAAGCTCCCTCCTTTCATGCGACTCTGCTCTGAATGCCGCAGGGAGCTTGTTTGGCTGCTCTCCTGCTTCCCTTTGCTGGTATTGCTGTTTCCGGGGGAAATATTCACTTCAGCTTTGGGGAGTGACTTGTCCCAGAGGTTAGGGTGGCTATCTCCCTAAATGCTTCTGCCTGTGCCTCCTAGATTACACTCTCTTCTTGTTACTCTGGTCCTCTCCTCTCTCCCCCCGTCCCCAGTAGCCGTGGGTGGGTGGTTATGAGGAAGATGTTCTGCGTGGTCCCTTTAAGAAGGATCCTGGGTCTGAGAAATCAGAGTCTTTCTCAAAAACAGTATCCCGACTTGTTTCCAGCTAAATACTGTTCTTACGCCTCTTCTGGGCTCTGGGGCTGCAGGCTGGGGCTTTGTTCCTGGAGCTCAGGACCCTTCCCCCTCTGCTAAACTCACTTCCCACCACGCGAGTCTCTCCCTGCTGCTGTTTGCTCCAGGGAGCTGGGCAGCCCTCTCCATGTTTCCCCATTTCTGCTTTTCCTACCAGTCTCTGTGTGGCTTCTTCAGCATTCCTTGGTTGAAGAGTCCTCTTAGTTTAGTCCCAAGTTGGTTTTTCCAGATGATAGTTCATAAAATTAGTTTGTAATCCACTTTGGTTCTGGGAGGTAAATGTTGATATGTCCGCCTACTCTAGGGCCATCTTGTCTCTCCTAGGTAATATTAAAATTTAACACATTAAATGTAAGCTTGTACTGTTAAGACACATTTATTTCAAGAAAACCAAAAGCACTATACCCAATGAAAGAAAGTCATGTTTACTTTAGCTTTCTGTATTATTAATACATTCTAAGTTAATTATATAAATTTTAGTCATTGATATTTAAAGGAAGAGAGGAAGAAAGGAGGGAGAGAGAAACATTGATTTGTTGTTCCACTTATTTATGATTTAATTGGATGATTCTTGTATGTGCCCTTATTGGTGATTAAACCCACAGCTTGGTGTATGCAGATGACATCTAATCAACGGAAATACTTGTCCAGGCCAAAACTCATTATATTTTAACTGGAAATTAAGAAGAGTGCAATGTTGAAAAAAGTAAATGGGTGATAAATGGTGTTGAAAGGAAACTTGACTTGGGGTGGTGAACATAGAATACAAAATACAGATGTTGTATTATAGAATTGTACACTTAAAACTTATATAGTAATTTTATAATTTTATTAACCATTGTCATCCCAATAAATTCAATTAATGAAAAAGAGATTTCAAAAGAAACATGAGCAATTATCTGAGTTCAAGCCTAATTTTATTTCTTAAATCTTGGTTAAATTGCCCAGACTTACAAACCTTATTGATTTTATCTTAAAAATTTTCAAAATTAGCTTCAGTGATGTCTAAAAATAGCAAGCAGAAAATTTTGTCTTTTTTTGTTGTTGCATGTGAGCATCAGATTATACAAGTATTGATTGACTTAATCTCTTCTCCCATCATGCTAATAACTAATCAGCCTTTTGTGAATGATATTCTCTATCTCTAAATATTTTAATGTTATAAAGAGTGATCACATCTGTATCATTACATTAAAGTGTGCCCTGCAGTGAAAAGTGAAGTGATGAAGAGCCCAAATAATAGACCAACTAATATATAAAAATGCATTATCAAGTACTCCTTGGCACTGAATAGTTATTGACAAGAGTATTATTCTAATCAACCCTGAACTTTCCATATACAACTCCGCAAACAAAAAATGTGGCACAAGAAATATACCAATCACAGTTTCATTTCTGAAATGTTGATGTAGCTTCTGATTTGAGTTCTGAGATAGTGTCCATCAAAGTGGTAAAGGCCATGCATTTTCACTTAGTCTTATTGGATTTTGACTTTTAATTTTACCACTTGCTAATTCATATTGGACCAATTGCTCTAATTTACTAAGAATAAGTTTCCTCATCTGTAGTATAAATGTACATGCAAAACTCAAATGTAATGCAAGTAAAGCATTTAGTATTACCAAGTAAGCTATTTAGTATGGTGCATATTGTATATACAGAAGCTAAAAATAATGAGCTATTATTTATGTATTATTATACATTATGTATTTATTTACTGAAATGTGTATTTGCTCCCCCCAAAAAAACCCTCTTTCTTCTTGGGATTGGTTGCAGGTTGGGCTCTAATGCAAGAAGTTACTAGGGACTGCAGTCAGAATCAGCATCTATAGAGGAAACAGATGGGAACAGGACAGGGCAATGGGAGAAGTTAGGCAGCAGTGCAGTCGAAGCAAGGTTTCAACCAGATCCCTGAGGAGCTTCTCAGCTGGCATGATGGCCCTGTAAAGTTGTTTCTTATATGAGGAAGGGCCTATATTTTTATATTTACCAAGCCTCTGGATATAGGTTGCTCCAGAAAGGAAGCATGAACTAGCTACAGAGCACTTTCCAGCCAAGGGCAACTCCCTGAAATGACTTACTTACAGCTGAGAATCATTTTCCAGTACCATTCCCAGCCACTGAAAGTATCAGTCCTTCCTAAGGTGGATCTAAGCAGCCAAATACAGCATACATTACAGTAGTGTAATGCCTCATAGGCTGTCGGTCTGGTGCTTGTTCAGAAGCTAAATTTGTTTTTTTTTCTGTTTTATTTTTAGTGATTATAAATGGCTGTACATTTTTTCAAATCAACTAAAGACAGGTAAGTTTCCTAGTCATAGATGCTGCACAGTTCCTAGAATGGGCCCTTTGTCAATTTTCTATACTTTCTGTGTGTATTGAGCTTGAATATCGGCTAATAAAATTTTTGAAGCATTTTGGATAGCTTTATGCTGAATTGCTTGTTTTGACCGATGAGCAACACTCAACTAAAGTAAACATTGTAAAGTAAATAAAAGAAAAGGGAACTTGCAGGCAAGCACAGTGATTAATTTAAGGAGTGAAATTATCATGATTTAGTCTGGAGAAGAAACTTTGCTTAGATTTGAGACTAGAGATGACTCATCCTCACTGTGTGCAGTTAGAATAAAAATAACTAATTTTTATTTAATAACAAGGGGAAATTTGTCAACAATAAGGTAGGTTGTGTGAGCATAAGGCCAAATAATGGGACAAACCAGAAGCTTAATTTTATTATTTTAATTGATTTGGTTAGTGTTTTGGTCAATTAAGGAAAAAGAAATGTATTGAAAAGATAGTTATTAAAAATATTTTATCTATTGATTTTAGAGAGAGGAGAAAGAGTGAGAGAGAAAAAGGGAGGGGAGGAGTGGGAAGCATGAACTCATAGTAGTTGCTTCACGTATGTCCCAAGAGCAGGCAAGCCTGGAGTTTTTTCTTTTTTTTTCCTTTTTTTGTGACAGAGACAGAGAGAGACAAAGATAGGGACAGACAAACAGGAAGGGAGAGAGATGAGAAGCATCAATTCTTTGTTGTTACACCATAGTTGTTCATTGATTGCTTTCTCATATGTGCCTTGATTGGGGGGCTCCAGCAGACCGACTGACCCCTTGCTCAAACCAGCGATGTTGGGCTCAAGCTGGTGTGCCTTGCTCAAACCAGATGAGCCCATGCTCAAGCTGGTGACCTCAAGGTTTCAAATCTGGGTCCTTCGCGTCCTAGTTCAATGTTCTATTCACTGCGCCACCACCCAGTCAGGCAAGCCTGGAGTTTTAAACCGGCAACTTCAGTGTTCCAGATTGATACTTTACCCATAGTGCCACCACAGGCCAGGCAGAGGATACTTTTTAAAAAGATCTCAGCATATTCTAGAGAAGAATTGGAAGACCAAGCACCAGGGCATCTTTCATGAACTCAGCAGAAAGAGTTTGTGATCTCACTCTCTATAGGACAGCCATTAATGTGGCTTAACTATCATAAGTCCTAACATCACTCTTCTTACTTTTAAGTTTGAGCTCACCATGGGTGATTATGACAGTCTTAGATTCAGTCAGGTGTCTATTCCTTGGTCAAATAATGATAGACAATGAGTGGGATCATGTCATTCTCTTAATGACATGGTCCATCTGGTCTCTTAATGGTGTGGAAGGAGGAAGTTATTCCTAGAAGGTTGAGACTCTACCTAATCACCCACTTATTTTGTTGAACTAATGACTATTGGCCAAATTGGGACTGTATACTCTTATTCTATGCAGACAAAAATCAAAGGGATTTGTGTGAGTGTGCACGCATGCATGCTATAATATGAAAGTAGCTGAAAAAGAATAATTACGATGTACTTTAAAGTAAGATAAATCCAGCAGAGAAAGACAAATATCACATGATCTCACTTATATGTGGAATCTAATGAACGAAGTGAACTGAGGAACAGAATAGAGGCAGAGGCGGGGTCAGAGGGGGTAGAGGGACAGCTGTCAGAGGGAAGGAGGATGAGGAGATGGAATCAGAGAAGGTGATGGGATTAGTGAAATTATATATACATAACATAGATACAAATAACAGGACAACAAATCCCAAAGAGAAGTGGAGAGGGGGTTAGAAGGAGGGGGGAAAGAGGTAATGGGGAAGAAGGGATGGGGAGGAGTGAGTTATATTGAGTAAGGCACTTGAATCTATGTTAACACAATAAATTAAAATTAATAAAAAATTTTAAAAATAAAATAAGATAAATCCTCATCTTTTAGAATGATTTAAAACATGCTGCTTTACTAAATCAAGAAATATTATTTATATGATTATAAAATAATCACCCAATATACTCTACTTAAAATTTAAAAAATTCTGTTTCCCAAATAAAATAATGTGTGAATATTTATACATTCATGTGAATGTGCAGGTATTCCCATATGTAATTTTTAAATATTGCTTTTCAGCCATTCAAGTTATACTAAAGCTTAGAATGTTTCATTAATTTTGTTGGTAACGTATCTATATAATTCATCATTTTACTGCCTACCATGTTGGTCAAGTACCTACGCCATGGTGACTGAATATAAACATGGACTTAATTTAGAAAAAAAGATATCATGAAACTTGGTACCTAAATAACTGTGTAATGAGAAGTGTATATAAAGTGTATTTTTAAAGCAGCTGTTAAACTTTTAACCTATTACAAATGCTTAGTCGAACTACAATCCCTAGTACAAAAATAAATTCACATATGTTGGTAGACCCTTCATCTAGAGAAAATATACGACAGAATATTTTCTTTAATTAGTAAGTCAATGAGAAATTGATTACAATGCTGTAGCACCGTTGCAAGTTTTACTGTCACCATTCTGACTGAGCCAGCTTGTTGGCTGCCTTATATGTTGCATCAGTCTTGGGTTTAATATTTTGAATTAATTTCTAACATAGCTTGGACAGGCTAAGCATTCAGCCTGTCGTTTTTCCAAATCTGATAGGATGGAGTAATAAATAGCTGAAATATTCTAGAATTATATTACAGGCTTCAGTGATCACAAGGGTCTATGACTCATTCCCAAAGTTTCTTTCCTAATATGTCTGATGTATTGCTTTTTATTGGCAATTTTCATATTTGAGTTGGTGATCCTGCCATTTTTTTATACTGTTATTGTTCCTTTTTTTGTGCCACAGATAAGAAAACTCATTCGGACCCCCTGGTTGTTTCTGTCTGCCGTCAGTTCCCAGCGCTGGTGCCCTTTCCCAGACTCCTTTGCTGGGTGCCCTTCTTGCCAACCTTTTTTGGATACCTGATTTCTGAGGACATGCTCTTTTCATCTCATCTCATGGTGATTATAAGTATTTAGTCATTAAACATTTCCAGTCTCTAGTAAACTAGCATTGTTTTTTGTATCACTTTCGTAGCACTCATTGTACTGTTGTCTCATGCTTTACATGTCTGTTTCCTTCAAAAGATTGTTATCTTAAAGAGGGCAAGAACTGTGTTTCTGTTATTATAGAACTGAGTCTAAGCACAGAATCTTATACATTCTAAACACCAAGTACATTTTGATTGATGGAATAAGCAACAACAGAACATGAATGTAGAATTGGAATTTCAGTGGATAGAAATGAAAGAACTTAAGATATTATTAGATCATGGGACGGTACAATATTATTGGCTTGGAGAGGATTACATAGGAAGAAGAGTTATTATTTGGGGGGCATCAGAGTTTACGTGGGTTTTTTGTTTGTTTGTTTGTTTTGGTTTTTTTTGGTGGGCCATAGTCTTTAATCCTAGCTTGCACCCGGCGGGCAAGTAAAAACACACACTGGGCTCCAAAACCCACTCACATTCAGTGCTCACAAAGCCACTGACTTATCCGAGTTTCCTAGAATCAAAGGTTTCTAGCTCACCAGCCTTATTCTCCTCAGTTCCCCATCTCCTTCCTTATCCCAGATACAAACTCTGCACAAACTGGCATCTCACTCAACACTCCGCCATCTTGGCTGCTTCTCCTGGCCACATGGCCTCTTTCTGCTCTCTGCTCTGCTCCCTCTGCTCTCTCATGCTAATCATCCCAGGAACCAAGAGCCGGTTTGCCTGGTTTTAATGTCTCTTTAGATAGATCTGACTATATTATGCATTATGACGTATGGAATAATTAAAGTCACCAGAGATTAGCATCTTCTGTCCTTTTTATTCTTCAAGAATGTCTACCCACATGCATGTTTGACCTAGTATTTCCTGTACTCTTTCCCATGATTTTTTCCATTCTTCTTACTCTGACTTCTCAATTCTATATCTTATTCAAGCCTGTGTCTTTATTTATTTATTTATTTATTTATTTATTTATTTATTTATTTATTATTTTTTACAGAGACAGAGTGAGAGACAGAGAGAGGGATAGATAGGGACAGACAAACAGGAACGGAGAGAGATGAGAAGCATCAATCATTAGTTTTTTGTTGCAATACCTTAGTTGTTCATTGACTTCTTTCTCATATGTGCCTTGACTGTGGGCCTTCAGCAGACTGAGTAACCCCTTGCTCGAGCCAGCAACCTTGGGTGCAAGCTCACCTTTGCTCAAACCAGATGAACCCACGCTCAAGCTGGTGACCTTGGGGTCTCGAACCTGGGTCCTCTGCATTCCAGTCTGATGCTCTATCCACTGCGCCACCATCTGGTCAGGTGCCTATGTCTTTATTTTGATGATTCTTTTGCTATTTTTTATTCAGCTTACTGAACTTACTTCTTATCCTCCTACTCCACCTTATTTTATATTTTCTTGCTGTTTTTTTTTTTTTAGTCCTTTAGTTTTGGCAACTGTACAACTCAAGTAATAGATTGTTTCCCACATGCATGTTTGACCTAGTATTTCCTGTACTCTTTCCTGTACTCACTTGAGAAGTGAAGCTACTTCACTTCTCAAGATTTGTTTTCAAACAAAGGTCAAAAATAAGGCTACAATAATCACATGCAACTTTGCAATTGTATTATTTAAAGCTTGGAGCCTGCATACCTATAAGAGGAATCCTATATGTGGGGTTTCCCCCTACAATCCAGACCATATAATCTGTATTTAATAGCACAAAACACACTTACATCGGTCCCCAACATTTTGTGCCAAACCAATAAGATCTAAGTCTTCAAAAGTATAGGAAAAAAAATTAAAAATGATACAGAACCATATTTTCAGACAAATCTTACCAGTTTATGCATACCTTTTGTAGTAACTAATGAACAAGATTCTATATGACCTCCTAGACAGAGGTACAAAGCATATGAAAATGAGTGCTGAAGTCAGAAAGCCCAAAAGCCTCTCTCAGCTATGCTCTTTACTTGCTAGGTGACCTTTGGCAACAGGCTTTCTTGTTCTGTATCTCATTTGCTTCACAGGATTGTAGAGAAGGTAGAATTTGCAAATGAAGGTGATTTCTTTTTGCTGTCACACAGCAAGTACACACTTAAATATGAGCTTTTACACTTAGCCTTATTATTTTTACTATTATGAAACACTCTCTATCCATTCTCTAAATTGTTCTTAATCAATTTGCTAGACCAACCATAATGGCACTGGAAAGAAATATGCTTCTAATTTAAAAAAAAAAAAGTCTAAACTACAAATAAACAGCTGTGCTCTTATGTTGTTGGACAAATATTGGTGTTTCTAGGCCCTGGCCGGTTAGCTCAGTGGTAGAGCGTCAGCCTGGCGTGCAGAAGCCCCGGGTTTGATTCCCAGCCAGGGCACACAGGAGAAGCGCCCATCTGCTTCTCCACCCCTCCCCCTCTCCTTCGTATCTGTCTCTCTCTTCCCATCTTGCAGCCAAGGCTCCATTGGAGCAAAGTTTGCCCGGGCGCTGAGGGATGGCTCTGTGACCTCTGCCTCAGGCGCTAGAATGGCTCTGGTTGCGGCAAAGGAACTCCCCAGATGGGCAGAGCATTGCCCCCTGGTGGGCGTGCCGGGTGGATCCCTGTCAGGCGCATGCGGGAGTCTGTCTGACTGCCTCCCCAATTCCAACCTCAGAAAAATACAAAAAAAAAAAAAATTGGTGTTTCTGAAATCAGAGATCTTCAATGGAATCAAAGGTAGTCAGTGATTAATAGAATTTGCCTTCTTGGTCTAAACTGCTTCAAAAATGTACATTTTGAACAAAACAAACCTGTTTTTTCCTGTTCTCTAGACATAATTGGAATTTTTAGCAGTTACGTATCCTATTCACTTTTTTTTTTTTTAATGAGAGGAGAGGAGATAGTGAGACAGACTCCTGAATGCATCCCAACTGGTATCTTCCCAGTAACCCCACTGGGGTCAATGCTCCAGTACTGAGCTATTTTTAGCACCTGAAGTTGTAACTGTCAGGCAAACTGAGCTATACTCAGTGCCCAGGGCCATGCTCAAACCAATCGAGCCACTGGCTGAGGGAGGGGAAGGGGGTAAAGTGGGCGAGAAGGGAAGAGGGAGGGGGAGAGAAGCAGATGGTCATTTCTCTTGTGTGTCCTGACCAACAGTCAAATCTGGGACATCCATACACAGGGCCAATACTCTATCCACTGAGCCACAAACCAGGATCCTTATTTACTTTAAGTCTGCCCAACCCGAATCTAGCCCAATTCTATGCCATTAAAATTAACACCTCTAAAACAGTTGTAAATCTCATTCATTCCAAGAAGGACCAAGATGCTGGTGAATTCCATCTTTGCCTCTACTTCTTAGAACCAAAAGTTTATTGGGTTTCTAGGTGTGAATACATTGGATGAAGAGATCCTAATATTTGTGAGATTTATCTTATGTGCATTATCTTCCCAGCATTCATTTCATTCTCCCATGCTGTCACAACTTTAAGGTGGGATTGATACCACTTCTGACACAATGGATAGGTTTTCATTTGTTTAAATCAATTAGGGTTCTACTATTCCCCCTTATACAATATGTAAAACAGCCCTGGTCTTAACTAATCAGAACATGACACTCTCTTGAACACAAGGATCTATTCAGGGTTGTTTCAGTTAGTAGGAAAATCAGTTATTTATTTGATGATCCTTAGATAAAACTCTCTCCTGCTGAATGAGAATACAGCAGGTAGCCTAACTGCTGTTATCCACAGTGGGACTCACAGGAGAACCAATTTTACAGTGAAATCAGAGTTGTTTATGGCAGAACAGAATCCAAAAAAACTGAACCCTTGAGGACTTTGACTTTTAAGTTATATAAGCCAATGATTTCACTTCCCCTTTTTTTAGTAAAAGAGAGAGAAAAGGAGAGAGAAGAGAGAGAGAGAGAGAGAGAGAGAGAAAGAGAGAGAGATGTGGAGCATCAACTCATTTTTGCATCACTTTAGTTATTCATTGATTGCTTCTCATATGTTCCTTGACCAGGGGGTTCCAGCCAAGCCAGTGACGCCTTACTCAAGCCAGTGACCTTGTATTTCAAGCCAGCAACCTTTGGGCTCAAACCGTTGACCATGGAGATTAGTTGATGATCCCATGCTCAAGCTGGTGACCCCATACTCAAGTTAGATGAGCCCGCGCTCATCAGCAACTACGGGGTCTCAAACCTGAGACCTCAGCATCTCAGGTTGACACACTATCTACTACACCATTACCAGTCAGCCCCTCCCCATCTTTACAGCTACTTAGAATAGACATTTTATTTCCAATCCAATAAAATTGATATGATTTTTGGGTGGTGTGTGTATAAACTCATCACTCAAGATTAATGCACAGTTGTTATCCGAGAATCAGACTAGACTAAATCACTAGAGAATGACCCTTCTCTAAAAAATTCTCATGCTTGAGAACTAAAAGTTATTTTTACCATAGCAATAGCTAACTAACACAATTAGGTTTTATGGCAACTGGCCCATGATTGCAGATATTTGCTTGCATGATATCCAGAGATATCTAGAGGCAGGCCAAAGGTCCTCAAAGATTAGAGAGGCATATTAAGTCAAGACAGCCTGGTGATATATTGCAACAATATAAGTTTCCTCCAAACACAGAAGCTTTACAACAGCATCACATGCTCAGGACTTTCATAATGATGAATCTGATTCAAAAGAATCATCTGTGGCCCATAGTAGATATAGTAAACTACTGTATCTCTGCCTAAGGCCTTCTGCTGGCTTCCCATTTCACTCAAAGAAAGCAAAAAATCTCCTAAGTAATCTGTAAAATACTACCTGATCTAGTCCTCATTTAGCTCTCTAAATTTATCTTTTAGCACTCTCCCCTTCACTTATTAGCTCTAATCTTTCTGGCTACCTCACTTTTCTACCAATGTGTTTGTTGCACTGGCTACATCTTTGCCTAGAACGCCCTTCCTACCAATGTCTCCATGACCAACTCTTGTAGCTTTTCTCTAATATCTTTTTCACATCAGTTTTACTTGGCTAACTGTTTCTTTCTTTCCTCCTTTTTAAGATAAAACTTACTGAGATGACATTGGTTAATAATATTATATATGTTTCAAGTATACATTTCTCTGATACATGATCTGGACAGGGGATCCTTGGGTTACAACACAGTTTTGTTCCTACAACAGTGACGTAATTCAAATTTTGGTGTAAGTCGTAACACACCCTAGCCTGTCATTAACCTATTTTAACACAGCTGTAAAATAATAATCTAGTACACAAAAACACGACTAAGACACAGAAAATAAAAGGACATAAATATACTGTACTATACACTCTGTAATAACAGAAAAAATGACAAAAAAATGAGTATAAAAGATTTCTTACCTTTATTTCTGTGGTTGGCTTGCACACAGGAAGGGGCATTGCAATGTGGGAGAGAGTGACCTATTGGGGGGAGGAAGTTGGAGAGGCAGAAGAACATACAGGAGACACTGGAGTTGATTCTACCTACACGACAAGGTGTTTCATCTTGAAAAGCAGCTGTTTCGTAGAGGGTACAGAATCCACTGCAGGCCTCTCTACCTTCTTAAAGAATTGTTCCAGCTGGTCTGAAACTAGTTCTCCTATATAGTCCATAAATAAGGTGCTAACTGGGGAAGTAGAAATACTCATGTCACAATTTTTTAAAGTTTTTTATGGGAATGAGCATCATAAACTCAAAATGTCATATGTTGAGACTGTTGTAACTTGAGAACATCCTGTATATCATTTCCTTGGCTAATTTTAAGAAAATACTCCTCTTATTACCACCCCCCCAATATACAAGTGTTCTTATCCATTTTTCTGATTTGTAGTTTCCTTAGTCCTTAGTATCTAACACAGAATTTTTAATATTAATGGCTATGTTCATTGTCTACTTCCCCATTAAAATATGACTTCTATGACTACGATAGAGAAGTTGGTATTAAACTTTCTTATCTTCCCTTACTTAACAACAATAAAATTAGCCAAAATATATGAGAAATGGATCTCAAGGAGTAGATAATAGGCATCATAAGATTGTAAAGAAAGAAATCACAGAAAGTGAACAGAATATGTTAGCTGGCTTTTTGTGTGGAGCACTTTCCTGTACAGTAAAGGGAATTGAAACCCTCAGGTGGGAAAAAAGGTTAGGGGCTGCTGAGATAGCTGAGAATTGCCAGGTAAGATAAAGAGCAGGGAGCCATGAATAACGGCCTAAGAAACCAGAAAATTGAAAAAAGACAAACTCACTATAGACTGGGGCACCTTATTAGAATGCCTGAATTTTCATCAGAGATGATGGAAGCCAGAAATCAAGACAATCTCATCATTAAATTACAAAGAGAAGAAAACAGTTGATTTAGAATTATGTATTGAATAAAGATATCTTTCATAAATGAGGTTCAATCAAAGATATTTTCAAATAAGAAAATCCAAGGTCTAAAGAATATACATTGCTTATAAGTAAATATATAGAATTAAAACCAAGATACATTATATATTTGATTTCAGTATACAAGACTCACTAAGTCTCAATATATTTTAAAGTGAAGTTTTATAGAATATTTTGCACACAATGAAGTTAATTAGAAATCAAGTTAATAAGAAACCTAGAAAATCCCCAGATATTTAGAAATGAAACAGCATACTTTAAAACAAGTCTTGGGTTTAAAAAGAATTCACAAGGGAAATTACAAAATATTTCTATAATTGATAACACATGTATCTAAATTTATGTAGCTAATTGTAGCTAAAACAGTGTATAAAGTATTCATAAATTTATCCATAGCCATATAATCAAAAAGTAAAAGTGCTGAAAATCAGTACTCTGTACTTCAGTTTTGAGGAGAAAATTAAATACAAATTAAATAGAAGGGGAAGATACAGTAAAAGAAAGATTAATCATTGGAGTAAAGAATAAGAATAAAATCCCAAACTGCTTATATAAAATGGTTAATGATAATAATAAATATTATCAGCAAAGATAAATCAAGACAAAAAGAGAAAACACACATTATCAATTACTGGAATAAAGAGGACATCACCAAAGAGTATATGGAAATTTAAAATGATATAGAAATAATATAAACAACTTGAAAATAATAGATTCAATAATTTTGCTAAATAAGTTCCTTGAAAAATACCAATACTAAAAGCTGATCATAATACTATACATACTAATCTAGTACTAATCTATTAAACAGGAATTGAACATTAATAAAACATCCACATAAGAAGACTACAGGCCCTGATAGTTTCACTAGTGAATTCTACCAATTAGTTAAAGAAGAAATCTCAATATAGTATATATAAAATTTTACAAAATGGAGATGCAAATAGTTCTAATTTTATAAAGCCAAGATAACTTTATACAAATTACTTGTTTCATACTTCATTTTTCTCACCTAAAAAATGAAAAGTTGCCATCTCAAAATTCTTGGGAACACCAAAAATGAGCATTTACAATATAATCACCATAAATGCCGGGGATATGGTTGGTGCTGTTTAATTTGACGTGCTTTCTGCAAATCTATTTCAGAAGGGAAAATGAGACACAGGTATACACAGCATGTATATTAAAGCTTTTATTTTAAAATTTTGATAAATGTATGGACAAAAATTCTATATATATGATATAAGTATTTCTTTTTTGTTTAATATAGTTTCTCTTCTTCAGAAACACTAAGAAAGTTTTTTTTAATTTTTATTAATTCTAGGGTGACATCAATAAATCAGGGTACATATGTTCAAAGAAAACATGTCCAGGTTATCTTATCATTCAATTATGTTGCATACCCATCACCCAAAATCAGATTGTCCTCCGTCACCTTCTATCTAGGTTTCTTTGTGCCCCTCTTCCTCCCCCTTCCCCTCTCCCTCCCCCCCCCAACCACCACACTCTTGTCAATGTCTCTTAGTCTCGTTTTTATGTCCCACCTACGTATGGAATAATGCAGTTCCTGTTTTTTTCTGATTTACTTATTTCACTCCATATAATGTTATCAAGATCCCACCATTTTGTTGTAAATGATCCGATGTCATCATTTCTTATGGCTGAGTAGTATTCCATAGTGTATATGTGCCACATCTTCTTTATCCAGTCTTCTATTGAAGGGCTTTTGGTTGATTCCATGTCTTGGCCACTGTGAACAATGCTGCAATGAACATGGGGCTGCATGTGTCTTTAGTATCAATGTTTCTGAGTTTTTGAGGTATATACCCAGTAGAGGGATTACTGGGTCATAAGGTAGTTCTATTTTCAGTTTTTTTGAGGAACCACCATACTTTCTTCCATGGCTGTACTACTTTACATTCCCACCAACAGTGAATGAGGGTTCCTTTTTCTCCACAGCCTCTCCAACATTTGCTATTACCTGTTTGTTAATAATAGCTAATCTAACAGGTGTGAGGTAGTATCTCATTGTAGTTTTGATTTGCATTAGAAACACTAAGAAAGATTTAAAATAATTTTGATATTGACAATTCTTTCCCATGACTATTAAGAAGTATCTTTTCCTTTAACCTTGGCCATGCTTACTTCATTCAAGAATATATTTATTCATCCTTGAGACATTGAGATGTGTTAATTTGATTTGTGGTAATTCAGAACTCCTACTAATTTTATTTCTGATCAGGTTTTCATTCATGTGTTTAATCCTGTTATGATTATAATAAATAGTTCACAATTTTCAGTACATGTAATTCATGGATTTTTTTTACTGGTATTTCTTCCCTCAGATCTAAGTGGAAGAACTAGCTAGCTCTTCCTTGTGTGTACCTGTTGCTAATTTGCTTTTTCCTAATTGTCCTCAATCTTTTTAAACTGGGATTAATGCAATCATGTATCTAAATGGAGAGAGAAAAACTTTAAGATCTTAATAGTTTCATATTGATTAATGGGAGAGACTAGGTTCCCAAACTACCAAACTATCTGCAAAATTTTCACTACTGTTGAAGTTCTATGTATAGTTAACCCATTACAGAAAAATACAGACTTTAGAGCTGACTTTTAATTCCTATACTAGTTTTCTGAAGTTGAACATACATATCAATAATTTTTTGTCAATGTCTCATTTAAATTAGATTATAACAGACACAAACAACAGCCTTCTTGATAATTTTCTCCAAGATCCTTAAAAACAAAAAAGCATTGAAAAATAAGTTTAACATTTTTGTTAATTCTATGGGGGAAAAATTCATATAGCTTAATAATGTATATAAATAGTGCTTCTCTAAGATTTCTATTGTTGTCTTGATTATTGATCATTTTCTCCCATGAGATTGTGTGAAAGAGATAAAGGGGAGTGAACCAGCAATTTCACCGAAAAAGAACATGTAGCCAATACTCTTTCATACTTTAAATTTTTGTATTTGATTGATTTTTACAACAAAACTTAAGGACAGATGTTGTTGTCAATTTTTCTAGGAAAACAAAGTGGTACAGAGATGTTAGTCCACTTAAAATCACAACATTTTAAAAGACAATGGTTTGATTTTAAGTCAGGCCTTTTGACACCAGAGCTTATACAGTGTGTCTGTAAAGTCATGGTGTACTTTTCACCGGTCATAAGAAAGCAACAAAAGATGACAGAAATGTGAAATCTGCACCAAATAAAAGGAAAACTCTCCCAGTTTCATACCTATTCAGTGCAGTTTGATGTGGGCTCACGCACATATTTTTTAGGGCTCCTTAGGTAGCTATCCCTTATAGCCTCTACAGACTCGTCACTTACTGATGGCCTACCAGAATGGGGTTTCTCCACCAAACTGCCCGTTTCCTTCAACTGCTTATCCCACCGAGTAATGTTATTCCTATGTGGTGGCACTTCATTATAAACGCGCCGATATACACGTTGCACTTTGGTCACGGATTCGAATTTAGCGAGCCACAGAACACACTGAACTTTCCTCTGTACCGTCCACATCTCGACTGGCATGGCCGTGGGCTGCTCCACTGTACACACGGTGTTACGTCATCATCTGTGCATGCGCACATGCTGCTACATCATCCTACAGAAACTGGGAGGGTTTTCCTTTTATTTGGTGCAGATTTCACATTTCTATTGTCTTTTGTTGCTTTCCTGTGACCGGTCAAAAGTGCACCATGACTTTACGGACACACTGTATTTCTTTCCTCTAAATCAGTGGTCCCCAACCTTTTCTGGGCTATGGACCGGTTTAATGTCAGAAAATATTTTCACAGACCAGCCTTTAGGGTGGGATGGATAAATGTATCATGTGACTGAGACAAGCATCAAGAGTGAGTCTTAGATGAATGTAACAGAGGGACTCTGGTCATTTTTAAAAAATAAAACATCGTTCAGACTTAAATATAAATAAAACAGAAATAATGTAAGTTATTTATTCTTTCTCTGTGGACTGGTACCTAATGGCCCACAGACTGGTGCAGATCCACAGCCCATGGGTTGGGGACCACTACTCTAAATCACTACTTATTTGAGGGATTTTGAACAAATGATACTGTATTGTATGTAGTAGACCTGGCAATAACTCTTGGTTTCATGCTGTGACAAATGACTAACTTTGTGATACATAAAACAACATGACATATGTGTCAGATAGTCATTTAAAAATATTTTTAAAGCTACCACAAAATTGCTTTTCATAATTTCCATTGTGAATAATGATAAGAAAGTTAACTCTTGAAGTGTTAAATTATATGTATACCCATGCTGTGTGTATATTCATGTAAAATCTACTTTATGGAAAATAGATAATTCATGAGTCTAATAGTTTTCAAATGCCATTGTTTTCAGTAGATTGAACTGTCATCTGCTCAAATAACATGAAGCTTTTATTCTAGTGAGATACTGCAAAAAACTATCCTGAGGATCTTTGACAAGCTGTATTTTTATTTTATGCTTTATTTTTGAAGCTTAAAAAATTGATACCAGTTCTTTTCAAGACAATATGTTCCACATAATGGGGTAAACATTATTCTTTACTTGTAGAATGAGTGGAAGAATTTCAGTTGATAAAGTTGTAATGTATCCTTATCTCTACTCATTTCTCAGAAGCTTGTAGAATGCTCTGGTAGTTATGCGAACATGTTAACTTTCAGTCATCAATTGTCATACTATATTTCCACAAATGCATTCATATTTGAAAAGCATTTTCTCTTGTTCATAATTCAGGATTTTCAATACTGGAGTTTCTGTTTCAAGTTCCTTAAAAATCTCTTTTAATTTTGTATATGTATGCATAAATATACATGTACATTCAGGTAATTGCAGAGTATTCTTTTATTGTGGGAAAATAATGTTTGAGATTAGTTTTTGGAAACTTTATTGATTTTTTAAACTTTCTATTACTGTCTGAATTTAAAATCATTTGTGCCCTTACTTTTGTTATTCATCCTATGTCTATGTAATGTTACTAATCCAAATGCACATTGAAAATGTCCCTGAATTATAAACATCAGGAAAGACTACATGAAACTAAAAGTAGGTACTTGCAAAAAATATATATACCCTTTTTGTCAACATCTGTATGTGTGTTAAACAAAGGCAGAATCATCTACATGCTTATATATATATAAATAATAAATATGAATGCTAACATTTAACAAGCAATTACTATATGACTGGTGTTGATCTAAATCATGTGGATCAAAAAGGTTTTACAATTTGAAAAAACTTCAATTAAAAAAATATAAAATAACATATACAAAATAAAGTATGAAGGTGAGTATTTGCTTACAATAAGAATATAAATCACCAATTAAAAAAATCAAATCAATATCAAAATGTGCCAAATATAGGAAAAATATAAGTATTTTATTAAAATATTACTAACAGCAGGCTAACAACTGTAAGAAGGGGACTGAAAGGGCATGGTGGGGGGAGGGTGAAGGGTTTGAACCAAAAAGAAAATAAAGAGGAAAAAACTCATGAACCTGGACAATAGTGTAGTGAATATTGGTGGGAGGAGGGTAGGGGTGAGGGGAGAGCTGGGTATGGGGTCATAAATGGCGATAGACAAGAACTTGACTTGGGGTGGTCAGCACACAATAGAGTGTACAGATGATGTGTTATAGACTTATGCACCTGAAACCAGTATAATTTTGTTAACAAGTGTCACCCCAATAAATTCAATAAAAAATAAATGAAATATTGCTGGCATATTTTTTATTAGATGTTATTTTATCATCTCTTTATATGAAATAATTTTGTCATTTATTTTTTAACTAAAGAGAAAATAAAAAGATAATTTAGTCTTTTTACTATGCAGGTAGGTTCTTTTTAAGTAATAGTGTAGAAAATTTCTCTCAGCCTCACGATTTGTCTTAAGTAACCTTTTGATTGCTGTCAAATTTGGGAAATATTTTTTATCAAGATTTTTTAATATTTTAAAAGTATTTCAAGTATTTTTCAGTGACTCATCATCAATACTTTGAATTGACAATATTCAAACAATTTGTCATCCATTTCTCCTCATTGCAGTGGCTTATTATGAATACGTTATCTTTATCTTTGTCAGTGTCAGTGTTTTATGTCAAATTAGTAAAAACTTAAAATTTTTTTCTAATGTGAAAAGTCTTCATTAATTAGACTATTAAATAATTTAAGGATATATTACTTCAATTTTAAAGGATCTTTTACTTAATGAATTTCTGATTTTATAATGATCTAAAAATTGGACTTTACTTCTCATTGCTGTAATAATTTCTACTGATTTTATACAAGACATGCAGAAATTGTTTTATTATACAATTCATTTTAATTTTATACCCTGCTTTATCAAATAAATTTCTGACAAGAAAAAAATTCATTTTGATTTGGCCTCTACAAAATTGAATTCTGTGCTTGCATTGTACATGTTTGATGATTGGAAAAATTACTCACTGATTTGCAATTGTTTTGTACATTTTAATATTTGTTTTTCCTCTACTCTCCACAAGCATCTGCTGCAGGTGTCAGAGGGCATTTTCCAAAATTTGGACTTAACCTCCGGCCCTGCTTTTTTAGGTCAAAATTCTGGGTTAGTTTTCAGTTTGAGTAGTAGCAAAAGTTTTTGTGGAAACCATTTCTGCATTTTCATGACTAACATATATACCAGGACTTCTGTGACCAACAATAAGTGACTATACAAAAACAACTACACATCACAAGAGTATATCCAGACATGTTTTAATCTCCTCCACTTGGAATTTAGACATATTATAATCTCAACTTCTTTCCAGCAAAAACTTAAAAATAATAGTTGTAACTCCAATGATCCCATAGAAAGAAGTAATAATTAAAGGACTGAGTAGAAAAAGTTATTAATTACATCATTAATTACAGAAAAATCCTTTTTTATTTTTCAAAATTAGAACCATTGGAACACATTGTCATAACCTCTTTAAGGGCTTTTACATGTATTTATTTGCATGATGATGTTACCTCTGCAGCAAAGTATTTCATATAGATTTATTATTTTCAAGTGAGAAGAGGAGAGACAAAAAGACTCCTGCATGCACCCCCACCAGGATCCACCCAGCAAGCTCCCTCCAGGCTGATGCTCTGCCCATCTGGGACCTGGTTGCTGGTTGCTCAACAACCTAGCTATTTTTAGTGCCTGAAGCCTGGGTTCCACAGAGCCATGCTCAGCATCTGGGGCCAACTTGCTAGAACCAAATGAGCCAAGGCTGCCAAAGAGGAAGAGAGAGAGAAAGAGAAGGAAGAGGGGGAAGGGTGGAGAAACCGATGGTCATTCTCCTGTGTGCTCTAACCTGGAATTGAACTCAGGACATCCACACGCTGACTTGGAATTGAACTCGGGACATCCACATGCCGCAGGGCCGATGCTCTACTACTGAACCAACTGATCAAGGCCTCACATAGATTATTTAATCTAAGACAAAAACAATTTTAAATATGTAAGCCAGTTTAGTTTATTTTTGTAAAAGAGAAAGCTTGAAAAATAAAAAGATAAATAAACTTTCTCAAGACAATAGCTAGAACCCAAGCAATAAGAAAAAGAAGTTTGCCTTCTTATCTCTCTCAGGGGTTTTTATTTGGTTAGGGAAAAGTGACTCCAGAACCTGTCAATGTCTGTGATTGCCCTTGCATCTGATTAAAATCCCCAGTGCTTAAATTAAACTTTACTTAATTTTTTTTTCTCTTTACTCATACAAAACTGAATGGTGTACAGGGCCTGAACTTGGCCTTATCCCAGGCAATCCTTTTATCTCTAACAGAGATAATAACTAGAAGAGTGCAGCACAAAGCTCATTCAGTGAATAGCAGAATGTATGTAAGGAACATGTTGGTATATAGTAATAAAAATTATAGCTACATGTATCAATATAGATGAACCTAATGGAGATAATTTTCATCATTTAAAAAAAGTTACTAAAATTTGTACATGGTATTACTTCATTTACACAAAGTTCAAAATATACATTGTGTGCGTATGTGTGTGAAAAAAGCAAGAAAATTAAAATGATAATCACAAGATTCAGAATCATGTTTTCCTTAAGTGTTGTGGTTAGTGGAGTCAGGGGAATAGAATGAGAAGGGCACAAAAGAAACTCCAAAGATTTTGGTGGTGTTTATTGCCATTGTTATGCCTTAGAAATATATTTAAATATTTTAGCTATTAAATATTTAATTAAATCAATTAGATTTGCAATAACCAGGTAGGTAGTACAATAGTTTCAGCCTGAGAACGACCAATCCAAAGCAATGTAGACAATAGTAGAAGAATGTTCAGACTGGACATTGTTATTCTGAAGGTGGCTTCATGGACAAGCACATCTAAATGTAGGTCAAAATTTGAGAGAGTGAACTCATTGAAAAGGCCAAGTGAGATAAAAACATCAGTGGCCAGCATCCAAGTTGAGTCACATGGCTTCAATACAGAATGAAATAATAATGGTTCTATGATTAGCACTTTCTGAGTGGCAAATGTTTGAGGGCAATCTAGAGAGCTAGACGGTTAATACTGCAATGTTTGGCAGCATTTCAGTCGCTTTCAGCACATATATGTCAATCTTTTACTATAGGCCACAACTTGTGCTGGGCCTTGTACTACTAGGCTATTAAAGAAATAGTCTCATGGAGCCTGTGATTTTCAAGGGCATGAATTCTCTTGTCCTTTAGAAATCATGTCTCATGGAAGATAGAAAACAAGATAAAGAAACCTAATTTCTAAAATACTGAAACAGATAAAGAAAACCAGTTTGGTAAAATTGAGTTATAAGCTACAGATCCCAATGACAAGGGAGTTATTATTAAAAACTCAGTCACCAAGGACTTGAAATTTAAGGTAGAATTCTAGTCATTGGTGAAATAGGGTAAGATCAGAGGTGAAATAACAATATAATAACTGAAGGAGAAAAACCTCAAAACTGAGTTTGTAAACATAAGACTCAAGGATGACTTTGTCTGTATTTAAGCACAGTAGAATAGGTTGTGGTAGAAGACATGCAGGAATGAAGAGTTCTTTATTGCTGAGATTAATTGTACGTACATTACACATCTGTGTGTGTGTGAGACTATTAATGAAAGAAAAGTAGGAGGGTTAAGAGAACGTTGCAATAGTGGCTTGGTTTAAAAAATGTAAAACATTGAATTTAAGTTTAAAAAAATAAACTTTCTAGGTATTAGAAGTGAGAGGGTTTGCTTAACAATATTTCTTGTAAAATGAGCTGGATATTTTAAGTGGAGCACAAATTCAAAACAGTAGTTTATTCATAAAACAATGAGATCAGGTTCATACTATCAATAGCTACATTGCTTCTGTTATTTTATATTTTTTCCTTATGACTATTAAAATAGGAAATCTTTTTGTTTAAGCTTTTTTTTGTTTGTTTGTTTTACAGGGACAGAGAGAGAGTCGGAGAGAGGGATAGATAGGGACAGACAGACAGGAATGGAGAGAGATGAGAAGCATCAATCATCAGTTTCTCGTTGTGACACCTTAGTTGTTCATTGATTGCTTTCTCATATGTGCCTTGACAGTGGGCCTTCAGCAGACCAAGTGACCCCTTGCTCGAGCCAGCAACCGTGGGTCCAAGCTGGGGAGCTTTTTTTTGTTGTTGTTGTTCAAGCCAGGTGAGCTTGCGCTCAGTATGGTGACCTCGGGGTCTTGAACCTGGGTCTTCTGGATCCCAGTTTGATTATCCACTGTGCCACTGCCTGGTCAGGCTGTTTAAGGTTTTTGATATATTAAAAGTTTATCTTTTTCAGTGAGCCATAGTTTTCAGTACATAAATGTGCCAATATTTTATTTGCACTTTCTTGCCCACTCTCCACCTTTTTCTGCCTATCTCAGTGCCCAGGGAGGCTAATATGTATGCACTGCAGTAGTGAGCACACTGCTTCTGGATTCTGGTTGCCTTTTACTAATAAAAGGTAACAACGGGAGATCAGAAGGCAGGATGATAGTGTGATGGAGCATTTAATTACTTCTTCTTCTTCTTCTTCTTCTTCTTCTTATTATTATTATTATTATTATTATTATTATTATTGAGAGGCAGGGAAGCAGAGAGACAGACTCCTGCATGCACCACAACCAAGATATACCCAACAAACCCCCTATGGGTGATGCTCTGCCCATCTGGGGACGCTGCTCCATTGCTTGGCTATTTTAGCTTCTGAGGCAGGCCATGGAGCCATTTTCAGCACTGGGTCAGCTTGCTCACCATTTAAACTATGGCTGCGGGAGAAGAGAGAGAGAGGTCAAGAGAGAGAAGAGGAGGAGAAGTAGATGGTTGCTTCTCCTGTGTGTCCTGACCAAGAATCGAACCCTGGACTTCCACATGCCGGGCCAATACTCTACTGCTGAGCCAACCACCCAGAGCACATTTAATTTTTTAATTCCCTCAAGCTGGACTACTTGGTCTCTACAAAAAGCCAAGCAGCTCTCTCCTACAACTACAACTATGCTCACTGAGTGATGTAAACACTTCCTTTTCTTGTTCTGTCAGGCATAAGGGAGGTCAGGGCTCTTCTATGCTGTAAGCCTCAGAGTTCTTCACCTGTTCTTGTTTGTTGTCCATTACTCTTCCCATAGTTTGTAACAGTCCCTTATTAAACTCTTCACACCTCTTCATATAAAGTAACATCTAATTCTTTCCAAATGTCTATTTGTTAAACAAAGTACATAAAAGTTATTATTTTAATAAAATTACCTTTTCAGATTCAATCAGATAGCAGCCTCAATTTTTTTTGCATTGGTTCACCCATACCTGGAATTATTTCATCAAGTACGATGTGTAGTATGGAGTCCAGAGCTCGTGATTAACACAACTAAAGCACATACACAACTTTACTTATTTTTTATTTATATTCCCCTCAATAAAAGGCAAAATTTTGTTAATGACCATAATTATAGATAAAAATAGCAACCTTTAGATATAATGCATACCGTTGATTTAGAAATGTACAAGTAGAGGCCCTGCTACCATTGTCAGGGCTGTTTGAAGAATATTCCCATATTAGATAAACGTTGAACTTCATGAGTTCTCAAGTCTCTTATTACTTTGAGTTTTTATTTTTAAGACAGTTTGTATGTGCAGTTACTGAAATGGGGGGGGGATGTGGGGGGAGCTCATAACAACCTTAATTATGACAGGATATAAATTGAGCCTATTGAACATAAACATGCAATTCCCAGGGCATATATTTGCAATATTAGGAATATTGCAATATTTTATTCCTTTCCATATTATTTTTATTTTGTCAGAAAAATAGTGGACTATATCACATTTTCTTAAGAGAGTATAAAAGACTGAGATCATGGCATTTTGCAAGTAGTAACAAAGAAGGGAGAGAAGAAACTTATTGTAATTATTAGACTATTACAAAGTCAGTGATTTCATATTTTTGTTTTTTAAATATTCATAGGATTAATAGTAAATTTATACAGTTTGGATTTAAATTTAATACAGCTTTTGTTTAAAGATATGGACTCATTTTGCCTTTTATCTAATGCTTTTAAACTTCATATTCTAAATCTAAGTAACATATAATGAAACATATGATTTGAAAAAGTAAATTTCTAACCTAATGATTTAGGGAGGAAACATACCTTCTTTTGCTGTCAAAAGCAGCATTCTTTTCCTGGGCTTATGAAGTGAATTTATGCAAGAATTCAATATCACCTAAGTCACTGGGGCATGCTGCCATCAAGTTGCAAATCATATTTTACACTACGGCGCTTTCTTTCAAAAAATGAGAAAACAATAGAGTTGACTTAGATTATGTGGAGAATCTTGAGAAATACTTTCAGTGAAAGGGATTAGGGTCTGTTCTCTTGTAGTCATGAAACCTGTCAATCTTTTAACTATCCCAAGTGTCAAAAATCAAGAGAAAGTTATGTAGACAGCATTTTCCATGAAGATTGGGGAAAATTTCTCATTGTGTGGTTCTGTTCACTTTCATGAAACTCAGATCTGAGATTTTGGAAATTGCAAGATTTTTTTTTTTTAATTTTAAGTATCTTCTTTCCATATTTAACTCAGAGGCCCTTAAAAGAGTCTTCTGTGAGTGCTAATTTATGATTGGCATTCCGACGCTAAGCTGTCAGGTGGCCTTCTTTCTCCTTACTTCATCTACATTGATTTTTTGGAAGGAGAAAGATGCAGTTGCAGTGGCACCTTCTCCCATTTAAGCTTCACAGATATAGTGCACACAGTTTCCAGTGATTAAACAGGATGTAGCTGACACGCTGCTGGCCAGCGGGCTTTCATTACTCATGGAGAGGAGATGTCACAAGTTTTAATGGCATTGACTTTACTCCTTTCTGAATATTTAGGTCACAAGTGGGTACAATTTTGGCAGCTCCAACCTTATCCCCATTTGGACATAGAAAAATCTTCTAATTTGGCACACCAAATGTCAAACTTTGATTGGCAGGTTTAGTTTCAGAGTGATAGATGATGAAAATGAGAGGTTCATTATAAGACAAGATGTTTTGTGAAATATAAAATGAAAACTTCAAGTCGTTGCCCAAATTCTACTTGAAATTTGCTGGTAATAAATATTGTGTTTGTTTTTCTCTTTACAGAAGACAACAGGTCAGACAAATTTTAACACATGGATAACTACTGCGTGAATAACCATAGACCTACATCCACCCCCATCCCACAGTTCATTTGTGTTTCTGAATACATGTTTTTAACTGACAGAGCCAACAAAGGTTTTGCCTAGGATGGGAAAAGGCAGACTTTAGGGGCACATGTCTGTGACAATTCAATTTGATTTGAATCAAGTCTAGTCAACGCAATTTGAACCTAGATTATGAGAATTGAATTCAACAGAAATGGCCCTTGAATTTCTGCTGCTTTCTTGATCTCCATTGCTCAAGAAGACTACACTAAAAAATTTAAGGTAAATAACTTTAAGGGGAGTTGTTTGACTATTAAAATTAATATTTTTGACTATAATTGCATCTATCAAATGATTCTGTCAGCCAGCTAGGCACCCACAAAGATTCTATGCAAGTAGGACTTATTCATCTTTTTTTTTCACATGAAGCTAGGAATAAATTAAAGGTCATTAAAAAAGGTTTTTAAATGCTCACATTTTAGAAATGATGATTTAACAATATTGTTCAAGTCAGACTTTCTAAGAACAATATTGTTCAAATCAGACTTTCTAAGTCAGACTTTCTAATAACTTTTTTTTTCATTTTCCTAAGATTCCTGACTACTGCAGGCTCAGGGAGAAAATGGCATTACCCAGAATTATTTCCTCAAGCTGGAGAAACATAAGTTCCTGTATGTTGATTAAAGATAACTGAATCTGTAAACATTCATTGGAGGAATTAAACATTTATTCATATCTACTTATGTGAATTAAACATTTATTCATATCCACTTATGTTGCTCCCAAGTGTTAGATATTACAGTCAACACCATTTTTGTATAAAGAGTTAATTCTGATATTTGTTTATTTTAGAAATTGTTTTCAAGGTGTTTATGTTGCAATAATACTTTTTTATTTCTAATTAATTTAACAAAGTTATTGAATTTAGCTTTTTTAGTATTCTACTATGTGCGAGATTTTTTCTAGCATTTAATATGTGCTAGAACAAATTCTAGGTACAAAGTACACAAGGATAAAAGTTTTCTTCCATAAGTAAGTTTCCATTGTAAAATATGTCTCTTTTATAATAAAAATGATATAAATGTTAGAAGAGAAACCAGAGAGATAGAAGTGAAAAGAGAGAGATTACAAGGATCTCCCGATATTGTGGTAGTAGGCAATGGTCTATTTGGTCCTGCCTTTTTCCCTCTGTCACTACTAGTCAGATCTTTGCCATTCTTCCCTAGGTTTATAGCCTTTTGGGTATATTCTCTGCTCTTAAAATGCTTTCACCTTTTATGTTGGTATTTTTGAATGCCATGATAACTTCTAAATGGTGTGAGAGAAATGTATGCATGTGACACTTAAAAATTGGTTACAGATAAATTGATTTAGTATAAACTGACAAGTTATATTTCAATCAAGATAGTTTTGATTTTTACTCATAGACCTAAACTCTAATTCTAACTCTACTGTGCACAAACCAAGAGTGGTAAGCAGATTTCTAAAGATAGCACTTGCTAGATTCCTATCTCTTTAAGTGCTACAGTAAATAGATTTTTTTTAAAGAGATAATTAAAATCACAATTTATTTGACCTAGAAATACAAAGATTATTTTTGTAGGTTCGACCTCATTGGTTAGTCACTTAAGAGCAAAGAGTTTTGTTGGCTGGCAGCAAAAGAGGAAGTGAAAGAGTTCTAAAGCATGAGATGGATTCAACATGTCACTCTTGGCTTTAAAAATGGAGGTCACATGCCAATAAATGTAGCAATGCTAGAAGCTGAGAGCAGCCTCAGCTCATGACTAACAAGGAAATAAGCAACTTACTTCTACAACCATGAGAAACTGAATTTGCCAATAATTTCCATGAGCTTAAGTGGGGATTCTCCATTGCATCTTCAGATAAGATCTCAGGCCAACAACTATCTTGAGACCAGAAAGGAAGAATCTGACCTGGCCTGTGGTGGCGCAGTGAATAAAGTGCCTACCTGGAATGCTGAGGTCACCTGTTCGAAACCCCAGGCTTGCCTGGTCAAAGCACATATGAATGTTGATGCTTCCTAATCCTCCTCTCTCTCTCTGTCTGTCTCTCTCTCTGTTTCTCTCTCTTTCTAAAAATGAATAAATAAAATCTAAAAGAAATAAAAAGGGAGAATCTATTTATAACATACTAGGCTTTTGGCTTACAGAAGTTTGAACTAATAACTGGGTGTCATTTTAAGCCACTAAGTTTGAGGTAGTTTGTTATACATCAGTAGAAAACTAATATACTAGGAAATCTTATTCAATTGAATAAAACTACTGGAAGTCAGTTTCTTTATCTATGAAATGGAGGCAATTATAGTACACACACATTTATTGTGGTATTTGAATAAGTGAGGAAAATGCTTCATAGAAAGTACAATGTCATGCAAATGTTATTGTCATTATTAATAAATTAGCATGGCGTAAATAGTTGTATTCAAAAGTTGAGTTTTGGATATAGCTAATATTTATACTGCATAATCCTATACTCATCCTATTCTATTCTTGTTGTGGGGCCCTTTTATGCAGAGACATGAGATTCCCATATGTCCTCTTTAGTCTCTGAATTAGAGTTGTGATTTCTTTAAGTGCTTAAAGCATGTATATTAAAATTTTTAATATTCCTTTTTTGTTTTCTTCTTTAAAAAAATTAATAGTGTTTTTTTTTCCATTTCTATTTCTATTCAGGTAGTTAAGATCATAGTCCTGGTTTTCTCTATCTTCAACAGATAGATTAAGCTTAAACAAGTATGGATAAATCAATTCACCTATGAAAAATCCCATATTTATGCAACGGAATGGACCATTTCCCCTTATCTTTTTAAATGGAAACCTACCATCCTCATAGCTGACTTTGTGGAAACTGACTTAAAAACTTTTTAAGTGTTTCTGTGGGTAAGGTACAAAAAAATTATGACAGATGATGATTACCTGTTATAGGAAGGACTATATATTCAAATTGGTAAATTGACTCCATGTAACAGGTACAACCTTTGGTAACCTTCACAATGTTATTATTCTGATAGTTCATAAATATTATGCTTCACAAAACTGTATGTATATTTTATCACCATAAATGTTGAGTAAATAATGTTTTAGTATAAAGTTGGAAAATTGGAAAGTTGTAAATAGATGAGTAAAATTATGTTTGAATTGAAACAAAAGTATTAATCTTGATCATTGAAATAAAATTATTTTCAATGTGGATTTCATCCAGGATAGCCAATTGACTCTATTCTTGTTCATTAAGAAATTTTATCCATATTTATTTTTTCTAGCAATATGAGATTAATTCTACTAATCTAAAAGTATTTTTGAAATTATGTGAACTGAACTTATATCCCAAATATATCTATTTCTAAATTATCCACTAAAAGTAATTCTCTAGGCAATAAGGAGCAAACGTTGGACCATTTTTATTTTCTCTGCTTAAATTAATCTTATATCTGTAACTTTAAACTGTCTCTAAATGCAAACAAAATATTATTAGTGCTTTTAGAATGTTGAATCTTAGCCTAAATATTAGCATACATTCTCATATGTCTTTCTATGTTTTAGGAAGTTTTGTCTGAGGAGATAAAGATACACTTTCAAAACTCTAGGACTGTGACCTATAGGACTGTAAGACCTTTCAGAGAGTGACCTATAGGACTGTAAGACCTTTCAGAGAGTGGTAAATTGCACCACCAAAAACTCAGAAACATATTAAGAATGCATAGACAGTTGGTCTGCTCTGTTTGCCAATTACTATGTCTTAGATTTCAGTCTAGCCTTAATGTACAGGTTTACTGTGCCTGATATTATCTTTGATAGTGAGACAGTTTAAAAAAGTTGGCCTAATAGTTAATTAAATTTCCAACCATGAGAACTTATCGATTGGACAAACTTATGTCATTGGGCTTATTCTCTGATTTATTTCATAGTTTCTCACTGATGGATAATCATTAATTCCATGTATTTTTAAATTCCCTCTGGCCAGAGAATCAGCTTGACAATATGGAGGAGCCCAAGTAACCCACAAAATCTAGGACCAAGAATTCTCTTTCTTGACAGTAAGTGTAAATTTCCTTGACATCATGCTGTTTCTCTTGTGTGGCTCAAACTATGTGGTAATTAGCATATATTTTTTAATATTGTTATAATAAGTTTGCTTCTATCAGTTTTTTCTACTGCTATTTATGTAGATGAAGCAAAGCATATGCAAATATATTTGAAATATCAATTGTTGATGACCCTGAAACTGTGAAAGGCAATGCTATATTTAATTATTCCAAAACTTCAACTGCAATGACTGCTGTGACAAACGCAGAAAAAAATATTAGCTCAAGAGTTTCCAATTACTGTCCGTATTTCCTACCATTTGGAATGTAAGTGGTAGATTAATTACATCCATGAGAACAAGATGCCTTTTATTGCTTTGCATTGTCCTGTCCTAGCTGTGTGGCTCCTTATATTTTAATTCGAATGAAGAAAATTTTCCAGGGAAAATTTCTCATTGTATGGGAATATCACACATAATAAGAAAACAAAAAGTACTCTCTTTGACCATCATTGATATCATGTAGAACATATCAACCCTGAACGGTTTCTTAGACTGTAAATTCACATTACTTCTTTGTTAAAAATTCATTGTCTGTGGAGTAAAATACTAATTCATCTTAATAAATTTAAAACTCTTTGCATAGGCTAGTGAAATCCTCCCATATTTCTTCTTTCAGGATCATATCAGCCACTTTCTCTTTTCTCTGACTCATCTGTATCTTTCTATTTCTCAAATATTTCATTTATACTAGGTATTTTATTTTTTTGTTGCAATCGTCTTTGTTAATAGTGTTCTTTGATCTGTAGAGTTCTTTCTATCCATCTTTTATTTATTTCTCTTTTTTTCTATTGATTTAATAGAGAGAGAGAGAGAGAAGAAAAGAGAGAGAGAGAAAAAGAGGAAAGGAAAGAAAGAAGCATCAACTCATTCTTCCACTTAGTTATGCACTCATTGGTTGTTTCTCTTATGTACACTGACCAGGATGGAACCCACAATTTCAGCAGGCCAGGACAACACTCTATCCACTAAATCATCTGGCCAGAGCTTACCTATTTCTTAATGTGAGGATCTTAAACTACTATTTTAATATCAATCTTAAATACTACTACTATTTGGAGCCCTCTCTAATTCCTCAGGACAGAATTTTCTGGGTGACCACATTACTTGTACAGACATCCATAATTAGAAATATTCTGTATTATACACAGTTGCCCATTTTTCTGGCTCATTGTATATAAGAAATAGTTATTTATGTCAGAAATGATATTTTAATTATCTTTTATACTTATTATTTTTAGTTATTATACAAAGAAACTCATCCTAATAAGACATGTGATCCAAAGTTACAATTGCATGTATAACAGTGGGGTTTACTTATTTTATATAGTATAGTCCAGCTGGTCAGGTGGCTATTCTCTAAGAAACAAATTTCAACCAGCGTGCTGTTGCAGGCCCACTGGTGTGCCATAAGAATTTTTTTATTTTTAATTAAGTGAGAGGTTGGGAAGCAAAGACAGACTTCCACATGTGCCCCAACCAAGATCCACCCAGCAAGCCCCTTACCAGGTGATGCTCTGCCTGTCTAGACCGATGCTCTGTTGCTCGACAAATGAGCTATTTTAGCATCTGAGGCAACAACATAGAGCCATCTTTATTGCCTGAGGCTAACTTTGTTCTAACCATTTCAGTCATGGTTACAGGAGGGGAAGAGAGAGAGAGAGATACATAGAGGTGGGGAACGGTAGAAGAAGCAGATGGTCATTTCTCCTATGCGCGCTGGCTGGGAATCAAACCTGCGACTTAAAATGTTCTTTAAAACCCAGGTCCATGATTTTAGTACCTATGTCTTCTTCTATGTACTTTATTGTTTCAGGTCTTATATTTAGGTCTTTGATCCATTTTGAATTAATTTTAGTACACGGGGACAGGCTATAGTCGAGTTTCATTCTTTTGCATGTGGCTTTCCAGTTTTCCCAACACCATTTGTTGAAGAGGCTTTCTTTTCTCCATTGTATGTTGTTGGCCCCTTTATCAAAGATTATTTGACCATATATATGTGGTTTTATTTCTGGGCTTTCTATTCTGTTCCATTGGTCTGAGTGTCTATTTTTCTGCCAATACCATGCTGTTTTGATTATCGTGGCCCTATAATATAGTTTAAAGTCAGGTATTGTAATGCCCCCAGCTTCATTCTTTTTCCTTAGGATTGTTTTGGCTATTCGGGGTTTTTTATAGTTCCATATAAATCTGATGATTTTTTGTTCCATTTCTTTAAAAAATCTCATAGGGATTTTGATGGGAATTGCATTAAATTTGTATATTGCTTTGGGTAATATGGCCATTTTGAATATATTTATTCTTCCTATCCAAGAACAAGGAATATTTTTCCATCTCATTGTATCTTTTTCGATTTCCCTTAACAATGCTTTGTAATTTTCATTATATAGGTCCTTTACATTCTTTGTTATGTTTATTCCTAGGTATTTTATTTTTTTGTTGCAATCGTGAAGGGGATTATTTTTTTGAGTTCGTTTTCTAATATTTCATTGTTGGCATATAGAAAGGCTATGGACTTTTTATGAACTTGACTCCAATGGCAAGAGAAGTGAAGGCAAAGATAAATGAATGGGACTACATCAGAATAAAAAGTTTTTGCTCAGCAAGAGAAACTGATATAAAAATAAACAGACAGCCAACTAAATGGGAAATGATATTTACAAACAACAGCTCAGATAAGGGCCTAATATCCAAAATTTACAAAGAACTCATAAAACTCAACAACAAACAAACAAACAATCCCATAAAAAAATGGGAAGAGGACATGAACAGACACTTCTCCCAGGAAGAGATACAAATGGCCAACAGATATATGAAAAGATGCTCAGCTTCATTAGTTATTAGAGAAATGCAAATCAAAACTACAATGAGATACCACCTCACACCTGTTAGATTAGCTATTATCAACAAGACGGGTAATAGCAAATGTTGGAGAGGCTGTGGAGAAAAAGGAACCCTCATTCACTGTTGGTGGGAATGTAAAGTAGTACAACCATTATGGAGGAAAGTATGGTGGTTCCTCAAAAAACTGCAAATAGAACTACCTTATGACCCAGCAATCCCTCTACTGGGTATATACCCCAAAACCTCAGAAACATTGATACGTGAAGACACATGTAGCCCCATGTTCATTGCAGCACTGTTCACAGTGGCCAAGACATGGAAACAACCAAAAAGCCCTTCAATAGAAGACTGGATAAAGAAGATGTGGCACATATACACTATGGAATACTATTCAGCCATAAGAAATGATGACATCAGATCATTTACAGCAAAATGGTGGGATCTTGATAACATTATAAGGAGTGAAATAAGTAAATCAGAAAAAAACAAGAACTACATGATTCCATACATTGGTGGAACATAAAAATGAGACTAAGAGACATGGACAAGAGTGTGGTGGTTACCAGGGGTGGGGGGAGGGAGGACATGGGAGGGAGGGAGGGAGGGAGAGAGTTAGGGGGAGGGGGAGGGGCACAGAGAACTAGATAGAGGGTGGCGGAGGACAATCTGACTTTGGGCGAGGGGTATGCAACATAATTTAATGACAAAATAACCTAGACATGTTTTCTTTGAATATATGTACCCTGATTTATTAATGTCATCCCATTACCATTAATAAAAATTTATTAAAAAAAAAAAAAAAACCTGGGACTTCACATACCAGGTTGATGCTCTACTGCTGAGCTAAACTGCCAGGGCCCAGGAATTTTTAAAACATGCAATAACTGACTATTTAGTCATGGTCACTAACCTCTTTTCCCTTAGAGTGTTAAATAAAAAAGTAACAACTGTCAACACAACCATAGTCATGCTGTGTGAATGAATCAAAATTACATATACTTATTTTTTTGTGTGATCAGCAAAAAATATAATTTTGGATGTGCTGCAGAATTTTTGTAATTAGTTTATGTGCACCATGAGATAAAAAAGATTAAAAATCGCTGTACTATGAAGAGCAGTATTTAGGGATCCAGGTTTTTTCATTATTTTATTCTGCCTTCTGCTTGGCTGTGGTTCTCATTTATGTGGCTGAAGGTAGGCCATGACATCTTTACTTTCTGCAGAAAGGAAAATCGGCAACACTAGCGAAAAAGTTTTAGTTTTATAGATGACTGGGAAGTTCTGCATATTATACATATAGTAACTTATGCTCACTTTTATTGAATTTATTGATTTAAATTCAGTTCAGGGATTGTAGTCATCTACAAGATAAGCTAGGAATAGCAATTAGGTCATTAGGTGCCGAACAAAATCCTATGTGCAAGGTGCATTTTGTTGCTAAAAGGAATGGCAGAAAAATGGATACAAGGGAATGATTAGTAATCTCTCCCAGCATACCTAAAAAGAGTATCTAATGTATAATAAGAAGGAATGATTATTGTAGAATAAATGAATGGATGAATAAATAAAATTATGCATGACAATTGACATAAAAAGAAAACTATTATTTTCTAGATTTTAAAGGATGATTAATAAATGAACAGATTCTATGCCTTAGAATTTGCAATATTTTATTTGAACAAAATTATTATGATGATTCATTTAAGTGGAACTTATTTTTATCTGCCCAAATCGTGTTGTTGTACAGTAACATTTCTCACTGAAAGTGTTAAAAAATCTGATTTTGCATTATGTCAGTGTGACCTCATTTTGACTCTATATTGAATATTTTAGCCTTGGCCTGTTGGCTTAGTTGTAGAGCATCAGCCGGGCGTATAAAAGTCCAGGATTTGATTCCTGGTCAGGTCACACAAAAGAAGTGACTGTCTGCTTCTCCACCCCTCCCCCCCCTCTCTCTTTCTCTCTTTCCATCCCACAGCCATGGCTTAAATGAGCAGGTTGGCCCTGGGCACTGAGAATGGCTCTATGGCTTCACCTTAGGTGCTAAAATAGCTCAGTTGCCAAGCAATAAAACAGGGGCTCCAGATGGGCAGAGCATTAGCCCAGACAGGGGTTACCGGGTAGATCCTGGTCCCGGTGTATGTGGGAGCCTGTCTTTTCACCTACCTGCCTCTCACTTGATTTTAAATTTAAAAAATAAAAAAGAATATTTAATAGCACTGTAGGCATTTTGTGTTTAGCATTTTGAATATCATCTTTATTAACTTCAGTGGAAACTGAGAATTACTCCATAGACTAAGTAATAGTGAAAGATATTGCAAAAAATCTAGATGTTTGTAAAACTCAACTAGAAAAGAGATGACTTATTTTTTCTTTTGAGAATCGGTAATAGATATATAACCTTAATTATACATCAACTGCATACTTAGCTATAATTACTTAAGCATTTATAAATGTACTCATATTATAATAAGAATAACAATTTACACAGTAAATATCAATTGATCATTACTTGATATACTCTTTTTATATATCTCACTTTTCTGTCTTGATAGGGTCAGTGGGAAAATAAATGCAATCCAATTAGAGTAATTTAGTGTTGAAGTGATTTATTATTAAATAAGAAAACAAATCTACCTGATATTTACAATATCTGTAAACACTAGATGGAGCTCTATGACTAATGCCAATACTAATACTAATATATAATATATATAAATATGAGTGTCTTCGTGTGCCTTTGAAAACATATGCACACACTTAGGAAGGAATCTATTCTATAGATATTATATTTATATTTTTAATTTGTATTGAATTTATTGAGATGGAATTGGATAATAACATTATATAGGTTTCAGGTCTACAATTCTACAATGCATTGTCTGTATAATTTATTGTGTGTTCACCACCCCAAGTCTCCATCATCATTTATTTCTCCTATACCCCCTTTTAACTCTTTGTACCCCACTTTTCCTCTGTTAATCACCATACTGTTGTTTGTGTCTATGAGGTTCTTTTTTTTTTTGCTTAATCCCTTTATCTTTTTTACCCAACCCCCCCAAAATCCCTCCTCTTTGACAGCTCTTTGTTCTCTTTATCTGTGAGTCTGTTTCTGTTTTGTTCATTAGTTTGTTTTGTTCCTTAGTTCTGCTATATTTGAAATCATATAGTACTTGTCTTCTCTGACTGGCTTATTTCACTTAGCATAATACTCTCCAGGTCCATCCATGCTGTTAAAAAAGGTAAGATTTTCTTCTTTTTTTATGGCTGAGTAGTAGTTCACTGTGTAAACGTTCCACAATATTCTTTTGTCTACTCATCTACTGATGGGCACTTGGGCTGCTTTTAAATCTTGTCTATCGTAAATAATGCTACAGTAAACATAAGGGTGCACATATTTGTTTGAATTAGTGTTTCAGGTTTCTCTGAATATATTTTCAGAAGTGGAATCTCTGGGTCATAAGCAGTTTCCTTTTTTACTTTTTTTAGGTAACTCTATACTGCTTCCCACAGTGACTACACAGTCTGCATTCCTACCAACAGTGCACAAGGGTTCACTTTTTAAAAGTCAAAATGACAATAAGTAACCAGGGAGTGATACATCATTGTCAGTTAAGCACCATTTTTTGAGGCTTGCATTAACACTCTTAGCTTTTTTTTACACCACTCTCACCTTCTTCAAATTCATAATTGCTTCTAAATGAAAATACAAGAGCATATTAGTAAGAAAGAGTAACTTTTTTTAAAATCCCTGGATCATTTTGTTGTACTTTCAAGATACTGCAGGAGCACTTAAGTAACATATTTGTAAAACACTGTACTACATAATAAGCAAAGGTTTTTCATTTATATATAAAAAAAGCTTATTAAATTAGAAAAAAAAACCCTATATATTTTATTACCTGAGACATAGTCTAGAACCAACCCAAAAACTCTAATATTGACTTATAGAAAAATTTCAGTGTGGAAAGTAACTGCCTAAAGCTGTTTTTTTTTTCTTGTCATACTAGTTAGCATTCCCCTATAACAAAGACATTAAATGTTTCTGAACAAAAATTCACCTTTATGGTTTTCTCTAGGTGTGCTTTATCCACCTAGTCAAATAAAATGCTTGGAAATTTTCACTTGTAGACTAAACTATGGATTATATATTAAAAAAAAAAGACAGCCTGACCTGTGGTGACGCACTGGATAAAGCGTCAACCTGAAAACGCTGAGGTTGCCGGTTCAAAACCCTGGGCTTGCCTGGTCAAGGCACATGTGGGAGTTGATGCTTCCTGCTCCTCCCCCCTTCTCTCTCTCTCTCTCTCTCTCTCTCTCTCTCTCTCTCCCCTCTCTATAATGAATGAATAAAAAAAATCTTTTTTTTTAAAAAAAGACATTTTCTTTTGTTGTCACCCAATATCTAGTTTTCCTTTGTTAGGTTGCAAATGATTTTTACTAAGTAACTGAGTATCCAGATACAGATTGTATTTTTTAAATCTTTTGCTGCACAGGCCATATGACTAAATTATTTCCATGATGTATATATGATGTGTGCAACTTCCACATTATGACCTTTAAGGAAGATTGTGTGCTCTTCCTTTTTCTAGTCTCCCTAATGCCTTCAGTGAGGATCAGAAGGCTGGGGCTAGAGCAGAATCCCTGAGTGGCAAAAAGTGGTGTAAATATATACAATAGAAGAAATTGTCATCCTGACACCATGAGTCACCATGCTTAGCTTGGGTTGATTTTGGTCAGGTAATAACCTAAGAGAGAAATAAAGTAGTGTTTCCATTAAGCTACCGTTATTTCAAGTTTCTTTGTTGTAACACCTCAATCAATATCCTAACAATTACAAGCTCCTTTTTTTAAAGAAACATTTCTAAGTAATTCCATTCTATTTTATGATAACGTTTATTTAAAAATAAAACCGATCCCATTTAGTGTTGAATGTTTACTATTCTAAGCCAACAGAACAACTGTAGAAGAAAAAGACCTCAAAGAACATCTAATTTAACTTCGTTTATACAGGAAGACAGCTAATACAAACTATAAAATAAAGTATGGTGCTTTTTTAGTATCATAGTTTTTTTTCTTACATGGAAGATCATAGAATGGAGGTAGATATCAGAGAATGTGTTGGAGTTATTGCTCTTCCACTAATTATATGTTCTGAGGCAAATGAAATGGCCTCTGAGTACCTTAGTTTCCACATTTTTACATTGGAAATAAGAAATTTTACACAAAGTACGCGTAAGGATTAAATGAGATAAGTGAAACATTTAGCTTAGAGTCTGACACAACATAGACACTGAAAACATATGAAACATCACAAAAGCATCATGATTTTCAGCAAAATTTAAATTCTGTCACTATTATGACATGAAGCCCATCCACTATCACACAAAAGAGTTATCTTGCCAATACCAGATTCTAAACCACTTATAGTCTCAGTTCTCTTGAATATCGTTAACATTTAGCAATAAGAACAAAAGTCCTCTTGACTTAGTTTATACATTAAAATTATGTTAGCGATAATCCTCAAGATCTGGCTAGTTTAAGAAATATAACTTCTTGTGAAGGCAAAAATTAATGAATGGGACTACATCAGACTAAGAAGTTTTTGCTCAGCAAGAGAAACTGATAACAAAATAAACAGAAAGCCAACTAAATGGGAAGTGATATTTTCAAACAACAGCTCAGATAAGGGCCTAATATCCAAAATATACAAAGAACTCATAAAACTCAACAACAAACAAACAAACAATCCAATTAAAAAATGGGAAGAGGATATGAATAGACACTTCTCCCAGGAAGAAATACAAATGGCCAACAGATATATGAAAAGATGCTCATCTTCTTTAGCTATTAGAGAAATGCAAATCAAAACGGCAATGAGATACCACCTCACACCTGTTCGATTAGCTGTTATTAGCAAGTCAGGTAATAGCAAATGTTGGAGAGGCTGTGGAGAAAAAGGAACCCTCATACACTGTTGGTGGGAATGTAAAGTAGTACAACCATTATGGAAGAAAGTATGGTGGTTCCTCAAAAAACTGCAAATAGAACTACCTTATGACCCAGCAATCCCTCTACTGGGTATATATCCCCAAAACTCAGAAACATCGATACGTAAAGACACATGCAGCCCCATGTTTATTGCAGCATTGTTCACAGTGGCCAGGACATGGAAACAACCAAAAAGCCCATCAATAGATGACTGGATAAAGAAGATGTGGCACATATACACTATGGAATACTACTCAGCCATAAGAAATGATGACATCGGAACATTTACAGCAAAATGGTGGGATCTTGATAACATGATACGAAGCGAAATAAGTAAATCAGAAAAAAAACAGGAACTGTATTATTCCATACGTAGGTGGGACATAATACTGAAACTAAGAGACATTGACAAGAGTGTGGTGGTTACGGGGGGGAGGGGGGAATGGGAGAGGGATAGGGGGTGGGGAGGGGCACAAAGAAAACAAGATAGAAGGTGACAGAGGACAATCTGACTTTGGGTGGTGGGTATGCAACATAATTGAACGACTAGATAACCTGGACTTGTTATCTTTGAATATATGTATCCTGATTTATTGATGTCACCCCATTAAAAAAATAAAATTATAAATAAAAAAAAAAAAAAAGAAATATAACTTCTTTTCAGTTGTAGATTCACAGCACAGTGATACCAATTCTGTGTTGGAATTCATTAAAAAATTATGTTCTGTTATTTGAGGAACAAAAATAAATAAATAAAATTAATTTAAACCTTGTGGGAAACAATACTGAGTCACAAGAGTAGCAGATTGGGAAATCCTGTCCAAGGGGTCCTATACTGCCCCTTCATTTGGAGTTAATCCTCAAGGACCCCGAACAGGACAACTTTGGCAGATGGATGTTACTCATATACCTTCATCTGGCAAACAGTTGTGTGTCCACACTACAGTGGATACATATTCCAGATCTATAGTAACCTCTGTCCGAACAGGAGAGGATGCTAAGCATGTTATAGCTCATTGTCTGTATGCATTGTTCTATTATTGGATTTTCTAAACTGGCTAAACTGAAAATGCTCCTGAATATGGAGCAAAAGCATTTACTGTATTTTGTCATGCTTACAATCTTTAAAGTTAAGGTATTATTAAAGTGTACTCAGCAAACATTTTAAAGTCAATTTAAAAAAAAAATTTAAGAGTGGGTAGTCATATCCTGGAACTCCTACGGGTCTACCATATCATGTTTTTTACTTAAAAAAAATTTACATTTCTTTAGAATGCTGATGAACAGGAGACACCAAATCTTTTTCGCCTGCAAACTACTACCTTCTTTATTAGATCCAGCTAATAACACTGTTTTGTCTTTTTCCAAATAGCTCCAGATATATGGAAAACATTTATATAGGCGGATGGGGATCCTCAAACCCCTCAGCGAGATATTCTGAGCATGGCTTTTAAGATACCTAGAGGCAGAAAAAGCCCAAGAGAGATCAAGGAACTACCAGCTTTTAGGATACACCCTTAAAGGCTCCAACGCCCCAAAGGGGTCTCATAGGATGCCATCTGGATCCTGCTTCAATAGTGGAAATGAAGGTCATTGAGCTAAAGCCTGCCAGGCTTACATGCCTCTGCTGTGAGGAAACAGGGACACTGGAAGGTAGGCTTCCCCCTCGCCCCTCTAAGGGAGGGTTCAGTCTCTTCCAGCCCTGCTCCAGCCACCTATGACCTAACCTTGCCCAGAAAGCTGGAGTTTGCCATTAAAGGCTGAAGGTGCCCAGGGCCATCAGCCCCATCTATGACACTGTGGACGAGCCTAGGGTATTTCTTCCAAGAAGCAGATAAACTGATCTCAGTTGCACAAGGGCCACTTAACTATGTTTTGCCTGAATAGTCAGGTTTTTTATTCTTCCCTCAAAGATCTCTGTTTTGGGTGTTGATAGTCCTATTTTCTGCCGCTTTGCTTAATATATAGTGTCTCCTTTATCCCTCCAACCTCAATGCCCCACTCATATTTCAGGCTGGGACCTACTCCTAATTTAGAACTCTCTTTCCCCCTTTTGCCAACTTCTATTATGAATCTACCTTTGCCACCCAGCTTAGTGTATCCCAAGGTTCTCTTTACCATGCCACAGTCACAGAGCTCCAGGGAAGAGCAACCTGGTCTCATTTCTCCAGGCAGAGGAGAACAGAAGCTCTATATTCATGCATGCTGCAAATGGCTTTTCCAGTCTACCTGAACCATTACCAGCTAGAAGCAGCAGCCATTGGGACCTGGACATGAGCTGCAAAGTATAGAATGGCGACAACAATTCCAGTGCCATGAGGACTTTTCCTGAATGTGGACTTTTCTTGGATTCCTGCTCCCTGTGACAGCTCCTAACAGATTAAACTGTGGTTGGGTTGCATTTTTCAGGGATTTGGTATGGTGATGGGGCCAACTTGGACTTGGTGAACATGTTAAGGACACTACTCTTTTATGGATTCTTGCTATATTGGCCAAGAGTTTGCTTAAAGGCTTTTAATCACTGTAAAAAAAAGTAGAAGACTGGATAAAGAAGATGGGACACATATACACCATGGTATACTATTCAGCTAGAAGAAATGATGACATTGGATCACTTACAGCAGAATGGTGGAATCTTGATAACGTTGTGCGGAGTGAAATAAGTGAATCAGAATAAAACAAGAACTGCAGGATTCCATACATTGGTGGGACATAAAAGCGAGACTAAGAGACATGGACAGGAGTGTGGTGGTTACGGGGGGCGGGGGGAGGGAAGGAGGGAGAGGGGGAGGGGTACAAAGATAACTGGGTAGAAGGTGATGGAGGACGATCTATCTTTGGGTGATGGGTATGCAACAGAACTAAATGACAAGATAACCTGGAAATGTTTTCTTTGGATATATGTACCCTGATTTATTGATGTCACCTCATTAAAATAAAAATTTATTTATAAATTAATAAAAGAGTAAAAGACTGAAAATTAGTAATAAATATTTTCCTCTGAAATAGACATTTTGCATTTAACAAGATTGCTGTCATATATTGTAAAAATTTAAAGTAAAACAAAATGGACACCAAGTCTATGAAGCAACATTAACTCACATTTAGAAAATAAAATGAAATAAGAATAAATTGCATGGAAAGGATTTCTTCTGTAACTATTGAGTCAATACTTATGTTAAACAAAAAGTACCTATAAAATCAAGAAAAAATGAGAATTACCAGTATAATTTATTAAAGTATAGTAAAAATAAAAACAATTCTATAAATACTAGAAAATACAGAACATTATAGCTTATTATTAGATAAAAAAGCAAAAATTTGTTAACTCACTTTTTAACTCCCAAAAAAGTAAAAAACAAAACAAAACCAAAATCCAACTGACCTAATGAAAAAAAAATTGATAAAGTAATAAATATGAGTAGTGATAAATAAGTTTGAAATCATAAAAATAAAACCAATATATTAATTCATTTCTGTTTTTTTTACTATAAATCAAATAAAAATATATAAAATAAAAACAAATATAATAAGAAATGAATAGTGGCTATAGTGGAAGTTATTGTGGGTGTCAGTTCTATAAACAATATATGTAGAGTAAAATTTTAATTTTTATTTGGTTTTCATCTGCTTTAACTGCCACATTCTTCAATCACCCTCCGCTACTCCCTCACTCCAGCCCAAATATGTTGGCTTCCAGGTTCTTCTTCTTTTTAATTTTTAAAGATTTAAAAAAATATTATTATCCATTTGATAGAGAAGAAGAGAAAGAGAGAGAGAGAGAGAGAGAGAGAGAGAGAGAAAGGGGAGAGAGAGAGAGAGAACGGGGAGAGGAGAAGAAACCATCAACTCCTACGTGTACCAAGCCCAGGCTTTCGCTTCGAGCCAGCAACCTCAGCATTCCAGGTCATTGCTTTGTCCACTGTGCCGTCACAGATCAGGCTCTGGTTGTTCTTTAAACACGTCAAAAGTCACCCTTCAGTCCCAGGGTCTTTAAATTTTGTTTGTTCTGTCTGGATTACTCTACTCTTATATATCAACCAAATTAACTTTCTCTCTTTGTTTTGATGTATATTCTTATTTTATTTTACCAGAGAGGTCTTCCTCTGCTTTACATAAAATAAACCACTTACGTGTGTCATTCTTGTTTTCTTTAAAGTACGTTATTTTTCTTTGTAACACATATTGCAAACCATGTTATATATGTACTGTTTTCTTTGTCTGTCTCCTCCCCTTTAAAATATAAGAATCTGAGGGCAGGTGCTTATTGTTTCAATGCTGTTTCTTTAGTACAGAATACATTAATGAATAAAATAATATTATGCTTAACAAACATGAAATTTTTACCAATATAAATGATTATCTATAAAATATAAATTATAATTGATTATCAACAAATAGGAAACTTAATGTTTCAAATCTAAAAAAGCATTATGGAAAGTTCAAGACAGAACTCTTGAGGGCTAAATGAGCTAAGTAAAACATTTAGCACAGAGTTTCACAAATCATAAGCACTGAAAAACTTTAGACATCACAAAATCAGTGTTTTTATCCTTTGATTGTGGAGGTTCTCAATCCCATCTTATCCTATCGAAGAACGAATTTGCTTATAGTCCTCAAAACTCTTAGATATTAGGTAAGTCTTTATTATATTTAACACCACTTGGCCCCAATTGCCCCCTCTGTGGGATAAAGAGAAAATTGGGAGGCTTATGACTTCTAATGCTGAACTATGTTTTATAAATTTCCCTTACAAAACCTACTCCTTATCCCACTAATACAAGACTGTGAACATGGCCATGTCCCATGACTGATGGTAATTTTAAAGAGGTATGGTGCTTGTCCTCCCCTACCTTAAATGGCAATATGTATTTTTACCTTAAAAATTGTACTGATTTAAAATAATGTGAATTAACAATTGAGTTTAGCAAGTGGGCCATATGGAAAAGGAATATGCTGAAATTAGTGGTATTTTGTATTAGGAAAAAATCAAAATAGTCTAGAAATTGCTTATTTGATTACTTCTTTAAAAAACTATTTTTTAGCAGTGGCCCAGTGGATGGAGCATCGATTTAGTATGCTGAGGACCCAGGTTTTAAATCTCAAGGTCTCTGACTTGAGCATGGGCTCCTTTGGTTTCAGTACAGGCTTACCAGTTTGAGAGTGAGGTTGCTGATTTGAGCATGGGATCCTAGACACAACCCCATGGTGACTGGCTTGAGCCCAAAAATCTCTGGCTTGAAACCCAAGGTCATGGGCTTAATCCCAAGGTCACTGGATTGAAAAAGGGGTCACTGGTTCAACTGGAGCTCTCTGGTCAAGGCATGTATGAGAAAGCAATCAATGAACAACTGAAGTGTTGCAACAACAAATGGATGCTTCTCATCTCTTTCCCCTCCTGTCTGTCTATTTCTTTATCTCTCTCTCAGAAAAACAAACAAATAATCAAACAAGCAAACAAACAAAAAAACAATCTCTGCCTGAAAAATAAGGCACCACAATTGTGAGTTGATGCTTCTCATCTATCTCCCTTTGTGTCTGTCTGTCTCTCTCTCTCAAAAAAAATCTTCTGAATGTATATTGCCAAATAAAAGGAATGCATTTGATAGGTATTTTTAAATCCTATTAGGTTTAATTATTTAAAAGTCATTTTACAACAACCATTTTATCTTAGACAGTGCTTAAGGCACTTTCCTATAGTCTAGAAATAAAAAAACAGAGCATCTTCTCTATTTGTTTGCTTTGTTTAGTTGTGTTTGTGTATGTAAATGTACTTGTGTGTGTGTGTGTGTTTTAGCGTAATAAAGGCTGACAGAAATCTTTCCTGCCAGTAGGGAAAAGTGTGATTTAACTAGAGGAATATGCTATTTAAGTCTCTCCTGTGAGTTTTCTTCAGCCAACTTTAGCTCTAACATGCCTGTTAATAGAAAATTTACCTAAAACTATGTCCATGTGATTTTAAGTTTCAGATGATGCATCCTCAATATTCACTGAACAATTAATTACTTGGTGCTTCTTTTATAACAAATGCTTCCCTGGGCTTCATCACATATGTTTTCCTGTATAGTAATATGTGCAGTGGATCTCGAGATCTTTGGGGGGAGTTCTATGAGAGGAATACAACTAATAGAACATATTATAACTAATTAACAGTGTTTCTCCCTATTTCCTTTTTCAGCAAATATTTATTAAGTTTTACTATGTGACAGATGTGTACAGAAACCAGGGAGCAGTGACAGTAAAGGAGGGGGTAGGCAGGTTTTGCAACAGTCTGGTTCACTGGTACAAGTTACTTATACAGTAGCATTCTTCTTGAGTAATTGGTTACTAAATATTTTAAATATTATTTTTGCCATTAAGATCACTAGAATTAACTTTTGAGGTAAAAAAGATAACAAATATAACAGTTTGGCTTCAAATTTTCCATATTTAGAAAGGGTTTCCATTTTAGCATGCTTGACTGTATCATGATGTATTATCATTTAACCATTGAAGAAACATGTATTTATGGATTATTTTCTATAAACAAAATTCAATGTATTTTATGAAGAATACTAATGCTACTAATGCCTTGCTACTAGTACCACTACTAATGTTACCACTAGTTTGTTTATTAATTAAACTAATCCTCAAATGACTTCCCAAAATATACTTCAGATAAAATCAAAACTCCTAACCCTGGGCTGTAAAACTCAATATGAGCTAGTCTTTGCTTATCCCTTCTAACTCACCTTTCTTTCCCTTTCCCACTGTGATATTAATCTTAAGCCATAGCTAGCCATCTCATGACTTTTTGCACATGCTGTTTATCACTTTGGAATGCTCTCCCTCCAACTCTTCACAAGGCTGCTCCCTTCTTATTATTCAATTTTAAATTAGGCGTCAGCTCTTCAGAGACTTTTATCCACCATCTTAAATACAATAGTATCTCGCTCTCTTCATTGTCATACTTAGTTTTTCATTGAACATATTAGTTCTATAAATTTATTCTTGATATGTTAATTCATGTATTTATATGTTTATTGTCTATTTCTTGGTCATGAAGCTTATGGTATATTTCTCTATGAAAGTGATTTTGTCTGTCCCACTTACTACTATCATAGTCTAGAAGATAGCCTAGCATATATTATACCTATGTGTTAACAGACCTACTAACTAACACTTACTGAGTATTTTTTCTTTGGTAGGTACTAAGATACAGAATTTACATAAACATTGTCATGTAATTTCTTCCACAACTACATAATTATGTTAGAATTATTAATATCAACCTCATTTTTTTCTAATAAAAAATAAAAACCTGAAAAAAGTTAACAAATGCCTCAGGTCACAAAGCTAATATAACCTGGAACTAAGATGGGCTGACTGCTAAATCTCTCTCTTCTCCAATATCTTGTTGACACGGAACTGCCTTCACAAAACTTTCAACTAAGTGGCCTATTAACAAGAAAGCAGAAAGGAGACTATCTGCTCATATGTATATGTAAGATTTAATGTTATTTTGCTATAAATTTTATATTATAATAATTTCACTCAATTTAATTCTTTATGTAATATTGTATGTATGTCAATCATATTCTTCTGTCTGTAAAATCACAATTATTAATTTGTGGAAACATTTCAAGAGAGTTGGGGATAGAAAGAGGTGAGAAGTATTGTTATTATTCTAACATTTATTATTTAGAACATTCTTCATATTTTGAAGATGAATTCTAATCATTAGTCATTTCCTGTCATGTTTCCTTGGTTACAATTACTCATAGTAACTGAAACAGTTGGATGCTTCAGGCAGAGCATGAAAAGTATTAGGGTCAGATTAACACTGATTTACACAGAATAAAAGTCTAGTCATTTTCTAATTTAAGTCACTCTAAATTCTTCTATAATGGTTTTATTAGAAACATATGGTATACATAAAATACATGTTTGTGTAATTTCTTTTTTAGAAATGTTCACTTTAAATTGGTGCCAATTAGGCTACACTAGAACATCTTGCCTTTTATAAATAATCTCAGTCTGCCCTATATTCAGATACTCTGTACTTTATATGCATTTACGATGGAATTCATTAGTGTATCTCTGCTTAGTAAGTACATATTTGGAACATAGATTATAAATAACAAAGATATCAAATAATTTCATCATAAGTAACCTGTATATGTGTTGTTAGCCCATTATTCCTAACCCAGAGAGTATGTATTTTCCTGCCTCTCTCAAGAATGCAAACTATAAAACATTACAAAATCTGAAATGTTTATCAAAAGAAACCTATGCTTGTATACACCAAAGGGGGAAAAAAAAAGAGCATAAGGCCCTGATCAGTTAGCTCAGTTGGTTAGAGCATCATCCTGAATCACCAAGGTTGTGTGTGTGGGTTCCATACCTGGTCAGGGAAGATACAGGAAACAAGTAGTGAATGCACAACTAAGTGGAAAAATAAATGAGTCTCTCTCTCTCTCTCTCTTTCCACTCCTCTCTGTCTCTCTAAAATAAATTAATAACAAAAATTTTAAAACATAACACTTTATTTTTATATATATTGAAAAGCTTTAACTGCATTTTTTCCCTGTAAGTCCAAAAAAGATGTAAGTCAGATGGCGTACAAGTGTTAGATCAGTTTCCAATCTATAAAAGCATTATAGTGCAAAATTCTATCCCCGTATTTTGTAAGCAGCTATTTTTATTTTATAGCTAGTATGTGTTTGTTTGTTTTGTGTCACTGCTCATCTCTCATTGAGCGAAAAAAGTGCTAGCACCACAGACTTCATAAGGTTGTCATAAAAATAAAATTATTCTGAATACTGTATTATACAAATTTTGTTTCTGAGTAGGAGTCTATAGCACATATGTATATATACTGTAAAAATGTTATCTGAAAAAAATGCTTCAGAATATTTTAGATCTTGACGTATACAGGTTTTAATATCATAATATCTCAATAAGAGTTCCTGGACAAAATTATGGAGAAGATATTTGAATTGCAAGTCTTTTATATGAATACCCAATTGTACAGCCATGTGACTCTACCTAAACTTACTATTTCCTCAACTTTCACCTTCTTATACCCACAAAATACCATTACTACCTTTTCTTTGATATTGTGTTTAATAACATATTGAATATTTTAGATTGAATAATGTACTTTATAGTATTTCATTATTTATACTTATTAGTATTTCCTGTGGGCAAAACTATTATTGTGATATTGCCCCTACTCTCTAACAGTGTATGTGATGCAACAAGTCATTTTTAAATTTTACTCTTGGGACATGCTAGAAAAGAGTTTATCTTTTTTCTCCCCCACCCCAATAACATTTAAAGAAGATTTATTTACACTAGATTACTTCAAAGGACAAGATTTATAATAATATCTTTTTAATTTTCATAAAATATCTAGCTTATGTCTACCCAGAGATAAAAAAGAAATAAAATATAAGACAAAACCCCCCCACAATTCTAACTAGTAGAGAGAATATTCTCTGTAGTGACAGATTTTCCCATATTCTTGGAAATAGAGTAAGAGTAAAATAATTGTAAATCTAGAATGCTTTCTTTTTAATCTGAATAGATACAAACAGAAAACTTTTAAGATTTCCTTCACAGTGACATTCTAAGTTGCTGTCCTGATATCCAAGAAAGAAAAAATAAATAAATAAATTTTATTTCCAACAAATAAGCATGTGTAATCACTTTTAGCCTAAGCTAACTTTTAAATAACTTTTCAAAAATATAAGCCAGATTATTTTAGATATGTTAAAAAGATGCAAGAGGCAGAACTTCTGGTTATGTCCAAATTAGGAGAATGGCAAGTCTTCTTACAGAAAAAAACTATACACTGAATAAAATTTACAGAAACAACTATTTCCATGCTCTGTAAATTGACAAAAGGCAATTTTTGAGAAATATTTATGCTTAAAGAACTACTAAACTTTGGGTAGTAATAGTGAAAATCTAAAATGTTCTTGCAAAGCAAGCTGAAGAAAGGAAATAATAAAGATTAAAATAGAAGTCAATGAATATATTAAAAATGTAAAATTAATAGTTTATTTTTATTTATTAATTTTTATTTTCTATTTATTGATTTCAGAGAGAGATAAAAAGGGAGAGAGAGACAGAAGCTCTAACCTGCAGTCAGTGCACATACAGAAACAGCTTGATGTTTCTCTCTCTCTCCCTCTATCCCTTTCTCTCTCTTGCTAAAATAAATAAATAAAAATTAAAATAATTAGAAAAAAATATCTATCTGTTTCTGTATGTGCCCTGACTGGGAATCAAACTGACAACCTTTACATATCAGAATGATGCTCAAATCAACTGAGCTATGTGGCCAGGGTTTAATGTTTGTTTTTTTAAAAGTTTAACAAACCTGACACAGTTAGTTGAATTGCCAAGACAAAAAGGGAAAAGACAAATTATAAAAATAAAAAATGCAACAACAGACATCACTGTACATATGAATAGCTTATAAGTGGACGTTATGAATAACAATGAATACAAATTTGACAATGTAGATGAAATAGACCAAATTTTAGAATAAACATAAACTACCAGAATGACTCAAGAAAAACTTAAAGGTCTGTATAGACACAATATAATGAAATTCAATATAAATATTTAAATATAATAATTTAAAATATTTTCATAAAGAAAAATCTGGGCTCAGATGGCTTCAGAAAATAGATGCAAAAATCCTTAACATAATATTAGTAAGTAGAATCAAGGGATTTATTTAAAAGATTGTGTACTATGACCTAGTGGAATTTTTGTCAGTGATACAAGGTTGATTTAACATCTTAAGGTAATTAATATAATATATTATATTAATAGAAAAATCAGAGTTAGTAAATTTTTTTGGTAACCAAATAGTAAATATTTTATAATTTGCTGTTTGTGTATCAGATGTTGGAGTTACTCAACTATACTGAGTAAACAAATAGTCATAACTATGTCTGCCTAATATGTATTTATATTTATTTGCAGGTGGTAGGCTAGACTTGGTTGTAGGCTTTTGTTCTGCATTACTTTGAATATGTCTTGCTATTCCCTTCTGGCCTCAAGTGTTTCTGTTGAGAAGTCAGATGTTATCCTTATGGGGGCTCCTTTGTAGATGATAGCCTATTTTTCTCTAGCAACTTTTAATGTTTTCTCTTTATCTCTTAGCTTTGGTATTTTAATTATGATGTGTCTTGGTGTAGATTTTTTTTTTTTTTTGGTTTCTCTTTAATGAAATTCTCTGGGCTTCTTGAACTTGTGTGACTTTTTCCTGCATCAATTTAGGGAAGTTTTCAGCTATGATTTCATTGAACAAGGTCTCTAACCCTTATTCTTTCTCTTCTTCTTTAGGAACCACTATGATGCAAATGTTGTTTCTTTTTAGGTTGTCACAGAGCTCTCTTAGAGTTTCCTCAGATTTTTTTCAGTCTCTCTCTCTCTCTTTTTTTTTTTTTTTTGCTTCTCCACTTCCGTACTTTCACTTATCTTGTCCTCTAAGTCACTGATACAATCCTCAACTTCATCCAGCCTGCTTTAAATTCCTTCCAGTGTAGTTTTTATTTCTGATATCGTGTTTCACATTTCTGTTTGGTTCTTCTTTATGATTTCCGTGTCCTTTTTGATGCTTTCGATTTCTTTATTGAAGTGTTCATTAAGCCCATCCATTGTAGTTTTGAGATCTTTGAGCATCCTAAAAATCATTATTTTATATTCTGCATCAGGTAATTTTATTACTTCCAATTCGTCCAAGACTTTATCAGAGGATTTATCTTGTTGTAGCATATGACTTATGCTTCTCTGCCTGCCCATTATTCTCTATGACTTATAGGCTTCTTCCAGCTATGATCTCCTTACCTAGTAGAGCCTCTTTGAAGTCTTGATTTGTTTGTTTTCTTCTCAGTTTTCTTAACTCAGTAGTAGTCTTGTTTACTGATCTCAGCAGGGGGCTTATTTGAAGATGTATCCAGGAATGCCATGAGTGTAACCTGAAATTCTGAAGGCCCAATCTGCCAGCTTCTCTCTGGGGGGGGGTGTTTTCACCATTTGAGTAGGGGGAGCTGTATCTCAGATCTCCATGGAGAAATGAGTTACTGACCCTCCTCCCCACTTCTTGTTTTCAGCTGTGTCTTGTTGGTCTGATTGGAGCTAGGGAGTGTGGGTGGAGCACAGAGCACATTCCTAGCAGCTGTGGCTGATGCAATGCTGTAAGAATATGCCAGTTCCCAGAAGCCTCCTGGGAATATCCAGGAAGGAAGCTCACCCATTATAAGGAAGTGACTTAGACCAACCACGCAGCTCCCTGATCTTTTCAGCCATTGGCTATGAAGGACACACTGTAACATCCTATTGGCTGAACCCATATATATAAGCTAGCTTACTTCTTGAATAAAGTGGATCTGTGTCACTGAACCTAGTCCCCAGAGTCAGGTCTTTGCATCTCCGTCGTCCTCACCCCCTACAGGACTTGTCTACAACTAGTGCCCAATGTTGGGCAGGGACCTAACCGGCATCCAAGGGATGGGTGAGTGACCCTTTGCAATGGGAAACCTTCTTCCCCACTCTCGAGCCCTGCAGGCTCAAGCCCTGCATACCCTATTGCAGAGTACACAAGTTGAAGTTTGTTAAAAGGATCCCTGTACTTACTGGGAGGTTCTCTCTGGTTTCAATCTCTGGATTAAGGATGCACCCCTCTAGGACCTGGATACTTGGGCCTAAGCTTTCTGGTACATTTGTTCAGCCAAAGTACATGGGGGACAAACCTTCCCTCTTGGCCTCATTTCTGCCCTGCTAGCAATACATGCCTACCTGACCAGTGCTCCTGCTGGGGACCCTTTGCCGGTGCCAAAGATATTGCAGGCTGACTCTCTCTCTGAGGAACCCCTACCTCCCTATTCATCCCCTCCACTGAGGAGGAAAGTAGTTTAGCCTCCAAATTTACCAAAATCGCGGCTGAGCGTGCAGAAACAAAACCAACCGAATTGCTAACTGTGCCATCAGCTCTGCCTCTGGAAAAAGCAGAAGTCGCTACTTCCGCATTATCTGCCAGGGCTCAGTGCCCCACCCCAGCCTCTCAGATGCCATTTTCTCCAACATGTGTTCCTGCTGCAGACCCATGGGCCAGCCTATACGCCCTCTTGTGGCTTTTTTCTTTCTGCCTGCCTATCTTGTATCTCTTGCTCTCTCTCTTTCCCACCCCTCTCTCTGAAATGACACTGGAAGGACCCAGCTATGGCACAGTGGAGGGGATTACACCCTCTTCTAATGCAAAGGAGAGGTTATGCTTGTGTTTTTCAGCCAATTTGGATCCCAGGAACCCCCCAATATGCTTGACAGGGTTTCTTGGGCACCCACTGAGTGGTTCAGTCTTCAACCAACCAAAGCCACAGCCCTGGCCTTCTCCACACTGACTAAGCCTGAGGGGAGGAGGTCCTCAGCACTCCAGAAGAAGACTTTGCTGCCTGCATGCATGTCCCATCACCTGGGGGGCTGTGGAGGCTTTGGCAGGGCAAGCCCAGAGAATTGCCCCTGATGGGCCCCCAGACCCTGGTGCTCTATTCTTGCTTATGAGTGCTATAGTAACTGCTGACTCCCAGATGCAGGTGGCGGCAGCCTGGGGCTCAAGCCTGGCAGTGCGAGCTGGTGTTTTCAGTTCATCTTTGGAGGATGAGAATTGGGCCGGAGTTGCGATTCGCAGACTCCAGAAGGTAAACAGCGGCAGCAGCAGTGGCAGGATGAATGGAAGCCAGGCTTGTATTGCTGAGTGGTGGCTGGAACGGCAGGGAGTGCCTGCTAAGCTGCTGGTGGGTTTGCTGACATTTTGGGATATAAGGGTAGATGCCATCATGCTCTCCAGAGCAGAGATGGAAATGCTGACTGCCATTGCCATGTGCTCCACTTTGGGACAGTGTAAGACCTGCCAGGATGGCAGGGATGAGGGGGGTGGCTGAAGCCCCATGTACATGGACTGATTTCCTGGACTACAACCTAGGTGAGCACTGGCTCCTTTGTTGGATAGACTTACGGACTTTGGACAATGTGAAATACCCTGATGGGAGTAGGGCGGCTTTGCTAGAGGCCCTTCCCCTGCCCCAGGAAGCTTTTCCCATGGCTAGAAAGAAGTCTGAGGACATTTTGCGCTTTTGGCAAAGTGCTTAGAGACTAATGAAATGTACCTTTGTAATTGTTGAAATTGTATGATTTGTCATTTGCTGTAATTTGTGTAATGTGCCTTGCAAACATATGCAGTACCAGTCCATGGCAAGCCATTCGTTTTGTGTTTGGACACTGGGACCTTTGTGGGAAGGGGGCATGCATGGACCTACGTCCATTTTTTACAATCAAAATGGAACTGTGTTTAACAGCACCTAGAAGGTCTCTGTATCACAATGAGAGGGAAATGACATCCCGATCCCTAGTAGGAATCCCCTGTTTAAGACCCCGTTCCCGTTCTATATTCTAACTAGTCAAACATTACAGAAGCTTGACTCATTGTTTAATCCAGCTAAACTATTAGCATATAGTATAATAGGTATCATAGTTGTTTTAGTTCTATTAGGGTTCCGTTGCATAATACGTAGCATTCAGAAGCTACAACAGCAAGCTGTCATTCATCAAGTCCAATTGGCCTTAATTAAAAGAGAAGGGGGAGATGTGGGTGGAGCGCAGAGCGCATTTCTAGCAGCTCTGGCTGATGCAATGCTGTGAGAATACTCCAACTCCCAGCAACCTCCTGGGCACACCCAGGAAGGAAGCTTGCCCGCTATAAGGAAGTGACTTAGTGCCAACCATGCAGCTCCCTGATCTTTTCAGCCATTGGCTGTGAAGGACACGCTGTAACATCCTACTGGCTGAACCCATGTATATAAGCTAGCTTACTTCCTGAATAAAGTGGATCTGCATCACTGAACCTGATCCCCGGAGTCGGGTCTTTGCATCTCCGTCATCCTCACCCCTGGCAGGACTTGTCCACAGAGAGCTTTCTGGAGGTGGGTCACCCAGAACTTTAGGCTTGTGCTTTGTTGAGGGTTCAACCCCTCCTCTAGCTATGGCCAGCTTTGCACTGGATGAGTCAGCTTCTCAGGTCATCCCTTGCTTTCCTCTGCCCATCACCATCTGTCTTTCTCATCCCACTTTCCTTTTGGAAGACAAACCAGCCCTCTCAGCATACCTCGTTCCCAGGTCCCCATGCAAGTGGCTGTGAGCAATATTTTCTGCTCTTCTCCTTGTAATTAGAGCCTTTCTGGGGTTTCAGTCTCACTCCACCTTCACTCCTGGAAGCAGGGGAGCCCCCACTCACTGTGGCTTGGAGCTCCTTAACAGGTTCAGTGTGGCTTCTTCTTTGCTCCTTAGTTTTTGAGACCTGTTTTTTTAATCCAAAGTTGGTTTTTCATGCTGATTGTTCCTAAATTAATTTGTCATCCAGTTTGGTGGTGTGAGCTGGGAGTCTGTGCATCTGCCTAGTCTGCTGCCATCGTGGTTCCTCCTGTAGGCTAGACTTGGTACATAAACTTTCTTTGTCAATGCCTGGAGTAAAAAAGGAAAATCACATGGTTGTCTCAATAGAGTGATAAAACATTTGTCAAATTTAATACACCATAGAAAACAAAGAAACAAACAAAAAACTGGCAACAAGTGAGGAATAAAAGACTTTGTCAATATGATTTTTAAAAAATCTTTATAAAAGATATATTAGTTTTTGAAAAAATACCTCTAAGTAATATATATTTTTAAAAAGTATAAAATTTGACTAACTTATAGGATAGACAACAAAAGATATTTTTAAAAATTTTTATTTTTAAATAATTTTGTTGATATGGTTTCAAGTGTCTTACTCAATATAATATCTGCTACACCCCATATCATGCATGCCCCCATGGCCATTGCCAAGTCTCTTTCCACCCCCATTTCTCCTCTCTTTGGCAACCCTCTTCCTATCATTACCCCTTTCCCTCTGGTTATTGCTACCCTGTTGTCTCTATCTATGAGATTTTATATATATATATATATATATATATATATATATATATATGAATGATTTGGGCTAATCCTTTCACCTTGTTTGATCTTGTCCTGCCTTCCTCCTTCCTTCTGACAGCTGTCTATCTGTTCCCTGTGACCCTGCCTCCATTTCTATTCTGTTTCTTATTTTATTGTGTTTATTAGATTCCACGTATAAGTGGGTCTTTCTCTGCCTGGTTTATTTCACTTAGCATAATAATCTCCAGGTCTATCCATGTAACAAAAGATAAAAATTTAAAGCCACCTCTCTCTCTCTCTCTCTCTCTCTCTCTCTCTCTCCCTTACACACACACACAGACACACACACACACACAACAAAGCAATTCAAGGAATATTGAAACGAGGTGTCCAAGTGTAACAAGGTTCTTGCTTACTCTCTTCCATGTTAGTTAGAGAAGCAACAACGTAATGACAGTAAGGAACAAATATCAGAGCTCAGCCAGAAAACAATGTAGCTGCAACTACTGAGGTAAGTAGACTCCAAAAGCTGAAATAAATGGTGTTAACAATGACTACCTATCTGGTATAAAGTTATAGGTATTTGAAAAGTTCATTTGGTTGAGCCTCAAACAAACAATCATACACAACTGAAAGTAAATGCAAAATCTTGCTCACTGGTGTAGAGTAATCTGGTCTTATGTGTTTCTTAATTTCTCCCTCTGATCAAATAGCATCTTGGCTGCTTGAAGAAAAATGATGATTGAGTGTGGTGCAAAATCCTCCTTTCCCTAGTAAGGACCAAAACTCATACACATTCTAGTAAGTAGGATAAGTTGGTGAAGATGAGATGTTCAAACATACAGTGATGTTGGATGCAGGCAAACAAGTAATCATCCTGTAGGACAGGAATGCCTGCATTCAACTGATAAAGTTTGGACAAATTTTAGTGGGGAAAGGAAAAGCAAATACAATTTTGTGAGTAGATTCTTCTGGGAGTGGTGGGATTCAAGTAATTTAAGAACTGGTTCTCTGCACTGATGACCATTTTAAGTATAAAAAACAGTATGTCAAAAGGTAATTTATTATTTCATGCATTTAATATTTAAATAAGAATAGTAAAAAAAGTGCTTTTCTCTTTACATTGTATATTTGTTTACTGAAGTAACAAATGTGAAGAAATTACCAGTAAAATGTAGTATTTCATCATAAGTATAATGAGTTTTATGGAATGAATAAATAAATATTATAAGCATAGATCAGTCAAATATTTCTCACCTGTGGATGGAATGAACATTACTAAGGGTGCCTAGAATGTGCTGTTGCACAGATGAACGTTAAAAAAGAGTAAAGAATATAAATTTGTGATTTCCATATTGGGAGGCTGCCCAGGCACCCACCTTAGAGAGAACCCTGATTACAAGTACCATTTTAACAATGGGCTTGCCTAAGTCAACAAAAAGTTAGGTATCGGTACTGCCAAACCAGTGCAAACCAGCTGAATCCCCCCACTGCCTTTGGGCTAACTTAATGAACTTGTTCTGTGGTTTCCACTGCTGAACATATATTTTGTTTTGGTTTCTGTGCCTTTACTCTGAATGCTCATAAAATGCTGGATGGGATTACCCTGATCTGGAAGGGCTGAGTGTAGAGTAGTACCAGTACCACTGGAACATCACAACTATAATGACCCTTTGAGCTCTAGGTCTCTGTGATTGATGATTTTGCTTATTAGAGTTCATGGCAAAGGGTAGCAAACCCAGTGTTACTCTTTAGCACTTCTTTGATATGGTAGCAGTTACACGTTTTTCAAAAAATATCTATTAGCTTCCTGCTGGGTACTATTTAAAACAGAATGCCTAACCTCTAAAGGTCTTGTGATTCTCTGGATGGTTAGTCTCAATTTGGTGTGAGTCAATTCAGGCTCAATGATTAACAAAAAAGGAAAAACCAAAAAAGCTTCTCATATCAAATAGATATTCAAGAATACAACTGACCTCCAGTGGCACCTCAGCTTTACATGAAAAAGTAGTAGTGAGGTCTTTGTGGGAAACTTTCCAGCCATTCTGCTGTCTGAAGCAGAATTTCCAGTAATAAGACCTTTGATTCACAGAGGTCTCCAACAATGTCTAAATCTGGTTCACTGATGGTTTGGCTACTAAACTACTGTAGCTGTCCAACCTCAGTACCAGCTGTTCAAAACCAAACAGGCATGCAGCCACTTCACTCAAGAGGCAGAACTCAAGCTTGTTTCCATATATCTAGTCAATACTTCCCTTAGTGCAGGCTATTATATTTTATTGACACATGGGCTACTACTTGCATCCCGTTTTATTTTCAACTTTGAAAACTATAGATTGGCAGATTTAAGGACAGATCAAACTGTCTGGGTCACTCACACAGTTGCCATGGTAAGGTTCCATTCTGTTCTGAAGTGAATTGGAATCAAGTTGCTTATAAAGATTGTACCACCTAAATTGCCAACACTGTTGCCGGTACCCATCATCCTATGAACATGGAAATACAGCATTATAGACTGACATTAGGTCTGAAGGGCTCTGTCTTTGTTTCAAGGATTAAAATTGCATACTAGATTTGTGAGTCCTGCCAAGAGTTGGCTGACTCCACCTCACGTCCATTTTCAGGACTCTCAGTACAAACTTTGGACATGAATCTTGGGTTAAGGTCCCTGGATGACAGCACTGGACACATGTTGTCAGACAACTGTGCCTAAAGTATTAAGTGCGTTTTCATTAAATTCTACTGGGGGGGGGCATTTAAAAGTTTGTGCCTTGTTCCTTCTGAACTTCACCCTATCTGCCTTTTCCTTTGGCTAATTTTGATTGTATTCTTATACTGAAATAATCTTTAACTTTGAGAATGACATTTTTCTTGCATCCTTTGTGTAATTTTAGTAAATCATTATGCTCAGGAGTGGTCTTGGGAGTCTGCTGACATAGTCTACCATACCCTGCTAGATGTGTCTGGCCATGATTTGATTGTAATTCCCTTTAACTTTATTGAAAATTCAATAGAAAAGATTCAGCGGTGGCCCCTAGGTCTTGTATCTCTATGCAAAACACCTGTTAATGTCTTCTGGATGTTTTCCACTTCCACACCTTATAAGAAATCACTCAATCATTTCATGGGGCAAAAGAATGCCACCTGATCCATAATATAAACAGGAAGACAAGGTTGGACAGACTATGTTCAGGCAATTCTTTCAAATAAGAACTTAAATATTTGAATTACGAACCCTAACAACTACCAGCTAGCCAAGAGTACATACTGCAAGTAATGTCAACCTGTGCCCCCAGATTTATGTGACATTAGGAGGGCCTCAATGATTGTTAACAAAACTTTTGTTCCTTTTTTTTTCCAGAGGTACCACATGTGCCCTTTGAGCTATACATCTTTTGTGGAAGTCAGACATTAACTTGAAATCCTCCCCTAAAAGAACTTCACTAGAAGGGTGGTTACAGGAGAGGTTCAAATGTTTAAGAAAACAATAGATTATGCAATTCTCACGTGACTATAGAAATCATCAAGAGGCATAATAGACTCACTATTTATGCAAACCCCATGGTCATGTATTTCTACAAATAGATCCATTCAATTAGAAAAGATGGTCCAAAATGTGTTCCTAACTTTGGTTGAAGTGAATGATACCAACTCAGCTGTGCAAAGCATTCAATTCTGACTCAACTCCCTGAGTAAGGTTGTTATGGATAATAGAATTGCCCTAGATTCCTCCCTTCAGGCTAAAGCAAGCCTGCCCATTCACTTACATATTTTATTGTACCCAGATTAATTTTTGGACCAAATGGACCAATTTTTTCTATATTTTGGATAAATATAGAAACTTAAAGAGAAATCCACCTGGCTTTTAAAAGCAGACTATGATAGTTTAAGGAATCTGTTTAGCTGGCTTATTCTGGCTGGGTCCCTAGGCCATGAAAGAGGTCAATACTGCAGGTTAATTTCATCTTGCTGATTGTAGACCTGTTGATTATAAAAATAATTTATTGTTGTATGAGAAAAAAATGGACAGATACTGTACTAGCCTTTATTGGCCAGATTAACCTGGGTGTCCAATAGTATGTTATAATCATGGAAAACTTTGTCAGAAGCCAAAAGAATAATTCTCATGGTTCTGCTATCTATGCATATTGCAAGTCAGGTTTTAACTACTCATTGTTCTGTATACTTTTACAATCCTGTTTGTCAAGTTAACAAGCAAGCCTTGAAAGACAGAGCTAGTGTTTTTCACTAGAACAAAAGTAAGATGTGCTTGCTGACCATTTTAAAAGGTGCTGAGGACTTCCCAAAGTTTAGAGCTCCTCTCCCGAGAGATATGTAGGCATCCATCTGTGCCCATCCCTGCCAGACCAGTGAGACAAAGGAAAATGGAATGAGTTGGCTGCCTTTTGTGTCATGAGTAGTTAGGCCTGTATCTCTGACGCAGGAATCTCATCTTTTACTAAGTTACAAGTATTGGGAAAACAGCTGTGTTAGGCTTGCTCACTTGCACTTTGAATGACTAGCGTGTGAACATGTAGCAAAGCCACATGTACATAGCCTACGTAAGGCTACAGGTGGTTTGACTCAGGGCAGATTGTGGACTGCCTGCCTGCCACTGTGAGGGTCTGTTTTGCTATTTGTTCACCTGCTGCCATGAGAAGAGGTTTTACCCTGCCAGTTTGCTCATCTGCCATTGTGAGACTCTATTAGACAGGAATGGCTCAATGCTTTCTGGCTCTGCAGTTTCTCTACTATTTGCTTGAATGCTATGTGGACCTGCTTGGCCTTAGTCACTGACAGTACATCTGGCATAGCGGGCAGGAATCAGATCAGATATGTATGGAGCTACTGACACCCTTTAAAGGTGGAATAGAGGAGTGGCTGTTTCCTGTGGCTATTCTTTTGGGGGCAGCTGCAAAAGCCAAAGCAATCACTGCAGAAAGAACTGCATTTGTGCTGGCAGAGTGAGTGGCTCTGAACTAGTGGTAGCAGACATTTCCAACTCCTCGTCTTCTGAGGAGGAGAAGGTTTGGGCTGAAACTGCCATCTGCAGACTCAGAGCTTGACCAGTGGTCTCCCAGAAGGTAAAAGCCCAGCAGCCAAGAGTTCCTTGGGACAGACACAACCCCCTCCACAGGTAATTGATCACTCTGTGGTCCAGCCCTATACCCAGACAGAGTTGATGGAGTTGGGAGCAAAATTCAGGCAGAAACTCACCAAGCCCCTGGCAGGTTTGTTGCTGAGGTTGTGGAACATAGGGGTGAATGGCATCATGCTCTCTGGAACAGAGATAGCTACCATTACCATGCACTTCTCCTTGAGGCAGCATCTTTAGAACTGCCATGACAACCCACAAAACCATACCCTATTAGAATGGGAGATGGCTGCCATTCATACAGTCTGGCAGAATGCTGGAGATTTGCCAGGGGCAGTGAGTTATATACTGAGTTGGAGCAGGTCCTCTAGGAACTAGGTATGAAGAATGCTGCTTTCAACCCAAGGTCTTCTGGACCAGATAAGGAAGTGTTTACAGCAGGACTGAGCGACCTTATTCTCTGTAGTGCCCCATCAGTGCTTTTTTGGTAACTAGTGGCTATCTTGTGCCCCTATGTGAGGCAGTCCATCAATGCAGTTACACAGATGTGGCAGGTTTGGGGGAGCTGGAAGCAGCATGAAACCAGAAAGGTGTGCAGGCTGCTGCCTGTGCTGCCCCAACCCCCAACTAACAAGAGACATGGGCCTGTAAAGGTTACTTGAACACAGCTATGGGTAGATTTGACTGTGGCTGGGCAGATAAGGAGAAATTAGATGGCAGGTATAATAGAGTCCTGTTAGAGCTTTGACAGCAGCTTAAGTTGCAACAGAGGTTCCAGCTGCTGAAAAAGCAGAGGAAGCGGGTGGCCCAGGCAGCTGCCAAGAAAGTGGCTGGTGTTTGGGTTATATGGTTGCAAGATTACATGATGCACAAAGCTGAGGGAGAGGAGGGTTCCTAAAACCCGTTGTTCCAAATTGAATAAGGGGAAGGCTGAGGAAACCGTCTAATGGGGATGGATAGAGGACAGAGGCCCCATGTGGAATTGGCAATCCACTGGTCTCCTTCGAATGTGCTTCACGTGTAGGTCTTGGAGAATAATGGGTGCTTCTTTGCAACAGCAGCAGCAGCTAAGAGAACTGTCAAGGTGGCACAGATCTTGAATGTGTTTGACCCTACCAAGCCCTGTGAGCTTGTTGAGGTGTTTGGATGCGGCTTGTGCCAATAGACAGAATGCTTATGGAAGGGTGCTGAGGTTCATTATCAAAGAGCTTTATGGTTAGTTGCCTGTAATGGACTTCCACCTTGGGTGATTTGTACAGACAGCTACACCATTGTGGACTGGTCACTGAGCAGTATAATGGACACTTGAAGAAGGGACTTTAACAAGAGTAGAGCACTATCTCCCTTGTTGGATGGACATGCCACTTGTGGATGGTATGAGAGACCCTGATGGGGGGGGCACAGCCCCTGTGGCGGCCCTCCTGCACTAGGAAGCTGCTTTCACCAGTAGCAGAGATACACCAAGGATACTTTACAACTTCATACAGCCCTGGATTATACAGGTCCACCCACCTACTATGGGGTAGGGAGCTAGAGGTGGGCCTCCAGTTAACTCCCTGGGCAGGTGCTTAGGGAAAGATTGTGAAGGGAATCTTTGTAATTATTATTGTATAACTTGTGCTATTGCTATAGGCTTTGTTGGTTTATGTAATGTATTTCACTCCTCGCACAGGGACCATCACAGAAGATGCCTGCTGTGTAGATTGTGAGGTAAGCAACCTAAAAAGGTGGGTTGTTGGGAAAAACAGCTATGTTAGGCTTGCTTGCTTGCACTTTGCATGATTAGTGCATGAGCACATGGCAGAGCCACATATGCATAGCCTGTATAAGGCTATGGGTGGTTTGACTCAAAGCAGATTACAGATTGCCTGTCCACCACTATGAGGGCATTTTGCTGTTTGTTCACCTGCTGCCATGAGAGGAGGTTTTCCCCTCATGGTTTGCTCATCTGCCCTTGCAAGACTAATAAATGAGAGTGGCTCCAAGTGTAGCTTTCTGGCTCCACAGTTCCTCTACCATCTGCCTAAATCCAATGTGGACCTGCCTGGCCTCAGCCACTGGCATACAACAGGCTAATTATTTGCTTATATCTACTAATATGTGACAAGCTAATTTGTTTGCTTTTAAATAGGGTAAAATACCAGACCCTTCATAGTAACAACATGCAGAGCAGAGTAATTCTGCTTGGGATCCTCCAAAATGTCTCCTCCCTGACTATCATCAAAATTCATGCTCTAATAGCTACTGGGAAGTTTTTCTGTCAAATTTGTAAGAGCATACATAGGCTTTGGAATTTGAAGAACCTGGCAAGGAAATCCAAGCTGGCTGCTTGTAAAACATAGCATCAGTAAAATGGGGATATTGTAATGAATGAATGTAATAATATCAACAATAAAGGTCTTATTCAGTCCCTGGGCTGCTAAAGTCAACTCATTAAAAAAATCAAACTCCAGGATTTCTTAAAAATTTGAACTCAAGTTGAAGGGCATATAAGAAGAAAAGTACAAATAAAAATATTTCATAGCATCCAAATAAAGTCACATACTTATTTAAAAGAAACTGAAAATATAATAAAAAGTTTAAAAAATCAGCTATTTTTTCTATCAAATAAAATGAACAAGTGTTGGTAATATAATGTATCTTCTTTTTCTGTAATTCTAAATGAACATGTTTTTAGAAAGTAAAGTATATACAACTAGAAAGTGCGGCGGTCATACGAAATGACCGCTGTTCTAGATATTATAAATTGTAATTAAAATGATTTGTGCAAAAATGTCTGCTAATTCAAACTGAATTACCCAGGGCAGGCGGCGAGGACGCCCCTTTGCTTAGTGCTCCATGGGGTTCCCCCCTTCTATTCAATACTTGCTTAATTGCTTAAAGTAGAGTGCAATGAAGGAAACCATTGGTGGTACATTTCTTAAGAGCCATCGCTAGCTCAATAAATAAAGGTGATTTAAATAATAAAATGTTAATTCACATGTCAAAGATCTCTTTGTACACAACATTTCTTTTGTAGATCTTTCCATCATTTTTAAGCTTGCCTTGCAGAGGACCATCAATTATTTTTAATTTTACGTTCATTCACATTTAATATTCATGTCACTAGAGGAATGCTCAAAAATTAAAGTTTCTCCATTTGAAACTGTTTTAATCCTTTTTGCGTTTCGGTCAGCATTACTCTGTCGTTTTTTTGCATTTCTCTCCTGCCTTTGTTCAAGGGACTCATTTTGTCGAGACAGGCTTTTTTGTCTTGCATCTGAGGCAAGCCTTGTTTCTCTATGCTCATCAGTCTCATTTTGCCAAGAAAGACGCATTTGCTCTGCGACTGAAGCAAGCCTTGTCTTTCTCTGCTCAGTGGTTTCTTTTTGTCAAGAAAGCAGTTTTTGTGCAGCTTTAGCTCCTTTTCTCTCCTCTTCAGTGCTGTATTTTCTAGGAGGCATTCTTAAAAGAAATTACGTTAAGACATAGTTTTTATGTAAAACAGATGATTGCCAATGCAAACAAATGTTCACCTTCCCCCTGATACGCTCAATTTGCGTTCAGCCTTAAATTGTTTCAAAAGCAGGTGATTGCCAAGGCAAACAAATGTTCACCTTCTCCCTGACCCGCTCAATTTGCGTTCAGCTGTGGCAACTTCACCCCATTGGCTAGTACAGTTACGCAAGCAACCAATAAGCTATCGGCGACAAACAGACACTTAAGCCACATATAATAAAGATTTAGTATTGTAACATAGAAAAATCTTTTTTTTTTTTATTTTGTCAGAGAGACAGAGAGAAAGGGACAGACAGATAGGAAAGGAGAGAGATGATTAGCACCAACTCTTTGTTGTGGCACCTTAGTTGTTCATTGATTGCTTTCTGGTATGTGCCTTTACAGGAGGGCTACAGCAGACTGAGTGACCCCTTGCTCAAGCCAGTGACATTGGGCTCATGCTGGTGAGCTGTGTTCAAATCAGATGAGCCTGTGCTCAAGCTGGAGACCTCAGAGCTTCGAAACTGGGTCCTCTGCATCCTAATCCTACACTCTATTCACAACGCAACCACCTGGTCAGGCTAATGTAGAAAAATCTTGATAATAGTTCTGGTGAGTTTGTTCTCAAGGAAAATAAATATATTAATATCACAAGCCAGAAACCTTCATTGTTGAATTTTTGGTAAATCCACCAGGTAAGAACACAAATGAGACTTTCACAGAGACTTTTCTTTAGCCCAACCATTTAGATACTTGCTTCATTTTAATTACAAACAAACAACTTTTGACAAAAACATATAATACAGTTAATTCCAAGCCTCTGCAGAAAGAAAACCAGAAATAAAATAATACATAAAAAGCTTAAAAAAAAGTATTGTTGCATCAAAAATTTTCATTAATTATAGTAATTATCTATGATTGGAATGTTTAAAACATCTGCAGTGACATGAGTGGCTGTGCTAAAACAAGCTCAATTCATTTTACAATCACTTAAATATAGTTGTCAAAGAATTACTTGGAAGTTATTAAGAAAGTAACTTTCAAAAAACCAATTCTCACATATCACAGAGACAAAATTGATTAATAAAGGAAGATGTGCCCAAACATTATAATCTCAATCACTACATATATTTTAGTATAAAAATGAAGAAAATCCAGTTGATAATTGATTTCTATTTTACTTCTTTATTTAGATGTTAAGATCATTAAATTAATTAATTAATTAAAATCAGCAATCCTGCAATTGTAATGATTTTTTTTTTTTTTGTATTTTTCTGAAGTTGGAAACGGGGAGGCAGTCAGACTCCCACATGCATCCGACCAGCATCCACCCAGCATGCCCACCAGGGGGCGATGCTCTGCCCATCTGGGGCATCGCTCTGCCACAACCAGAGCCATTCTAGTGCCTGAGGCAGAGGCCATGGAGCCATCCTCAGCACCTGGGCCAACTTTGCTCCAATATAGCCTTGGCTGCGGGAGGGAAAGAGAGAGACAGAAAGGAAGAAGAGGGGGAGGGGTGGAGAAGCAGATGGGCACTTCTCCTGTGTGCCCTGGCTGGGAATCAAACCCAGGACTTCTGCATGCCAGGCCGACGCTCTACCACTGAGCCAACCAGCCAGGGCTATGACTTCTTATACAATAATGACTAAGATCATTTATTTATTTAACAAGCATTTTGTCAGGTAACTACCATATACCTAGCCATGAGGTTAACATCAAAGGCACAGAGAAAATACAGTAATACTTTAAATTCTAATTATCCATTTTAATCACTATGAATATAGAACTGGAATTCTCTTTAAAACTGAGAATGCATAGTGTTAAAAATATTTTATCAAAGTGATATCACATAAAATTTATTTGTTGTAATAAAATAAAATTATAATTAATAACCCATTAAAAATCAAATATAATATAAAATGTAAAAATGATCAATACAGTGTGTGTACCATCTCAATTTGTAAAATTGATATATTAAATAGATAAACTAGGAAGAATATTATATATGGGCCCTGGCTGGTTGGCTCAGCGGTAGAGCGTCGGCCTGGCGTGCGGGGGACCTGGGTTCGATTCCCGGCCAGGGCACACAGGAGAAGCACCCATTTGCTTCTCCACCCCCCCCCTCCTTCCTCTCTCTCTCTCTTCCCCTCCCGTAGCCAAGGCTCCATTGGAGCAGAGATGGCCCGGGCGCTGGGGATGGCTCCTTGGCCTCTGCCCCAGGCGCTAGAGTGGCTCTGGTCGCAGCAGAGCAACGCCCTGGAAGGTCAGAGCATCGCCCCTGGTGGGCGTGCCGGGTGGATCCCGGTTGGGCGCATGTGGGAGTCTGTCTGACTGTCTCTCTCCGTTTCTAGCTTCAGAAAAATACAAAAAAAAAAGAATATTATATATGAATGATGTGGCTATAGGTAATTTTTGTGCTTTTTGAATTTCAAAAATTTCAGCAATGGGCAAGTGTTATTTTTATAATCTAAAACAGTAACTTTTAAATGCAAAAATTCACATGTTTTATATTCCATTTACTCAGGTCTTTATTTTGTTGAATAAAATTATATAATTATTGCTCAAATATGAATATAGTTAAAGAAGAAAGACAAATCAGATGAGTGGTTTTTTCTCTGAGTCAAACATTAATCAGCTCTTTGTACCTTAGCATAAGGTTTTGTGCCTGTTTTTCTTGAACTGTATTTTGATGGATTTTGTATGAGTGAGTTCTATAATCTTTTTTATCTCTAAAAAAAAATATTATTAAAGTAATTGAGTCATATAATGTCAGGTTCTTTTTTAAAATGTACACACATGCATACACACTTAATTTTGATAATTATGTATCAAAGTTACCAATATAATCCCCATTTTAGAGATAATGGAGCCTCAAGCTTCTAGATAACAAAAGTAAATTTCAGAACCATGTAATCTGGCTTTAGAGTCTATAAACTTAATTCCTATCTGATAATGCTTTAATTTTTTAACATTTTTATGACTAATATATTGATTAAACTACTTATATTTCTAATAATGACTACATTAGGGTTGTTGAGAAGACCAGTAAGAGATAAATAGATAGATAATAGATGATAGATAGATAGATAGATAGATGATAGATAAATAATAAATGATAGATAAACAGACAGATACTGATTTTTAAAAGAAATTGGCTCATGTAATTATGAAGGCTGGCATTTTCAAAATCTGTAGTTTATTATAAAGGACAGTAAGCTGGAAAAGCAAAGAGAACTGATGCAGCAGTTTAAGTACAAAGGCTGTGTATCCTGGTAGAATTTCCGCTTGTTCAGGAGATGTCAGTTTTTTGTTTTCTTTGTTACAGACTGAAAGGGTCCATTTTGCCTGTGTGCATCAAAACCTAATAAGACACAATCAGGAATTTGTAGCAAAGAAAATAAGAATTTATTAAGGAGAGAATACCAAGGCCAGGGTCACAGATAGCTCCTGTGATACTTTCTAGGAAGTGGGTTATATAGGGAAAAATCATTAATCATGGTGACTAATGGAATTCTGGTCATGGTTAGGATCATGATCTCCACTGATAGACCAGCACTAGAATAGGATGTAGTTGATCATTGTGTTTGGTCATGATGTCTGCCATGGTGACAGTAAAGCCAGTAGCTAGGGCCACCATCACAGCAGCCTAACCCATGGAGGTTAGCATTGGATTCGAACAGTCGGTAAAGAAACAACGGAGCCAAGAACTGGTGGGCCATCCTCTTTAATCCTAGCTTGCACCCAGCGGGCAAGTAAAAACACACACTGGGCTCCAAAACCCACTCATTAGTGCTCACAAAGCTACTGACTTATCCGAGTTTCCTAGAATCAAAGGATTCTAGCTCACCAGTCTTATTCACCTCTGTTCCCCATCCCCTTCCTTCTCCCTGCACAAATTCTGCACAAACTGGCTTTTCCTTCAGCACTCCAGCTACTTGGCTGCTGGCCTCCTCCACATGGCCTCTCTCTGCTCTCTCCTCTAATGCTAATCTCAGGAACCGAGAGAGAGCAAGCTCCCAGTCTGTCCCACTTTATAGCACAGAAATCAAAACCTTTAATCCAATATACAAAATAGGGAAGTCTCTAATACAAAGTCAGTTATCTGGGGCATGATGGGATTGCACCACCCCACATCAAAAAGGGTGGGAAAGGCTTAGTCCTAAAACCAAGCCCCAGGCTACAAGAATCCTGCCTGCTCACAGCCCACCCCCAACACACATTAATGTCACCTGGGCAACGGCTTCCACATGGGCAGCGCTATCTTTAACAAAGTGAGCATAATATATTTTATCTGACCAACAGTGATGCTTTGTCTGGTTTTGCTAGTGTTGCCAGTGGAAATGATAATTTTTTGCTGAATTGCAGGGAAGGCATTCCACAGGACTCACACATGGCGGGAGTGAGGCTTCCATGGTAAGATTTATTTGAGGTTGAAATGGAAGGTTATCTGCTTGTTACTTGTGTCTCATCTCTTTCTGTCCCACCATGGAAAAATTCCAGCCTAGTCTTCATCAGGCCCAATACAAGATTAGTGCCGAAATATTCTGTGCTATGCTCCAATCTATATTACAGCTTAGTCCAGTCCAGGTACTGCATTTCTGTAACCAGTCCACACTCAGAGCCTGTACTTTGGAGATGGCACTGCTGGCCCAAAAGTGGCTGTGGATCATATAGTATGCCTGCTTAGAGACCTTGAGAAAAATGGAGGCAAGTGTGTGTTTCCCAAAGTGAGAGAAGAAAACAGATAAAAAAGAGTGTTTCTTTGTTAGTCCTGTGCATATATTTTGGGCTGAGAAGGACTTACGTTTCTTCAAACCAACCAATCAGATTCTTAGTCTTTTATGAGTTTCTCAGGGTCTCTCTCACTAATCAATCAGATCCTTCTTCTAGGCTAACAGGCCTCTAGGGTTGTCATCTTGGCTTCTACTGCACATGTTTCTAAGAGGAAGCTCTTCTGCTACTTTTACTTCTTTCCCTCTTAGTCTGATGATGAACTGGTTGTACCCTGGGGAGGCTCTTTTTAACCACCTTGGAGTCCCAAAGGCAAAGGACTCAATGGCTTCCTGCAGTGTGTGAATGGGCCTATGAATGCTATGGCTTTCTAAATGAAAAGCTGTAACTTCCTACTGAAGCAGGCTTTCCCATTTTAATCTTAATATTTGATGCTCTCTTCGCTAGTTTACTATGCTCAATGTCTGATCCTATCTGCTTCTTTCCCTTATTAATAATTACCTACCTACATTAACACATAGATGAGGTCAGTAGGATCTTTCTGGAGCTGAAACAAAACTGAGGCCTAGATGTCATGACTAGTTTGGCTGAAACTTTGTCTCTGTGGCCAACAAATCCAAAGCTTTGTTTCTAAATCTACTGGAAGATAACCAGAACCTCATTGTCTTGAGGCCTTAATGATTAAGCAAGAAAGAGGGAAGTAAGTGGAGTCAGGATGCTAGGTGAGGCTAGTTTGATTCAAAGGAAAAAAAATAAAAATAAAAATCAGATAAGGCCCTGGCCGGTTGGCTCAGTGGTAGAGCGTCGGCCTGGCGTGCGGGGGACCTGGGTTCGATTCCCAGCCAGGGCACATAGGAAAAGCGCCCATTTGCTTCTCCACTCCCACCCCCTCCTTCCTCTCTGTCTCTCTCTTCCCCTCCTGCAGCCAAGGCTCCATTGGAGCAAAGATGGCCCGGGCACTGGGGATGGCTCCTTGGCCTCTGCCCCAGGCGCTAGAGTGGCTCTGGTTGCGGCAGAGCGACACCCGGAGGGGCAGAGCATCGCTCCCTGGTGGGCGTGCCGGGTGGATCCCGGTCGGGCGCATGCGGGAGTCTGTCTGACTCTCTCCTCGTTTCCAGCTTCAGAAAAGAAAAAAAAAAAAATCAGATAAAAAAAATAAGGTTACTACATAGTTACAACTTCAGGTCTTCAACTGATTGAATGAAGCTCACCTGCATCGTTGAGGGTAATCAGCTTTATTCAAAGTCCATTAATTAAAATATCACTCTCATCAAAAATGACTTTCACAGCATCCTTCAGAATAATGTTGACCACACACCTTGGCATCATGGCTCAACCAAGTTGATGCATAAAATTAATCATCAAATGATTACAAACTAGTTATCATTTAAGATCACTTTGGTCCCTGATATTCAGCTATCACAGTAGAGATATTTTGCTTCACGTAAATACCTAAATAGGCTTGTCTAACCCCTAGGATTTAAACTTTTTTTTAATCTTATTTTTATTAATTTTAATGCAGTGACATTGATAAATCAGGGTACATATGTTCCGAGAAAATATCTCCAGATTATTTTGACCTTTGATTATGCTGCATACCCCTCACTCAAAGTCAAATCATCCTCCATCACCTTCTATCTGGTTTTCTTTATGCCCCTACCCTCCCCCCACTCCCTCCCTTTCCTTCCTTGCCCCTTCCCCACCCCTCCACTCCACTCCCTGTTACCATCACATTCTTGTCCATGTCTCTGAGTCTCATTTTTATGTCCCATCTATGCATTGGTTAATATAGTTCTTAGTTTTTTTCTGATTTACTTATTTCACTCCGTATAATGTTATCAAGTTCCATCCATGTTACTGTAAATGATCCAATGTCATCATTTCTTATGGCTGAGTAGTATTCCATAGTATATATGTACCAAAGCTTTTTAATCCACTCGTCCTCTGACGGACACTTGGGCTGTTTCCAGATCTTCGTTATTGTGAACAATGCTGCTATAAACATGGGGGTGCATTTCTCCTTCTGGAACGGTTCTATGGTGTCCTTGGGGTACATTCCTAAAAGTGGGATGGCTGGGTCAAAAGGCAGTTCGATTTTCAATTTTTTGAGGAATCTCCATACTGTTTTCCACAGAGGCTGCACCAGTCTGCATTCCCACCAGCAATGCAGGAGGGTTCCCTTTTCTCCACATCCTCGCCAGCACTTATTCTGTGTTGTTTTGTTGATGAGCAACAAACAAGTGGAAGCGTATACCATCCTCATGGTTAGGAAGAATAAACATCATTAAAATGTCTATATTACCCAAAGTAATTCATAAATTCAATGTAATACCAATTAAAATGCCAGTGACATACTTTAAAGATATAGATCACATATTCCAAAAATTTATATGGAACCAAAAGAGAACACGAATAGCCTCAGCAATCTTAAAAAGGAAGAATAAAGGGGGAGGTATCACACTTCCTGATATCAAGCTATATTACAAGGCCATTGTACTCAAAACAGCCTGGTACTGGCATAAGAACAGGCACATAGATCAATGGAATAGAACAGAGAACCCAGAAATAAACCCACAGCTCTATGGACAACTGGTATTTGACAAAGAGGTAAGGAAATACAATGGAGTAAAGAGAGCCTCTTCAACAAATGGTGTTGGGAAAATTGGACAGCAACCTGCAAAAAAATGAAACTAGACCACCAACTTACACCATTCACAAAAATAAACTCAAAATGGATAAAAGACTTAAATGTAAGGCGTGAAACCATAAGAATCTTAGAAGAAAACATAGGCAGTAAGCTCTCCGACATCTCTCACAGTGATATATTTGCTGATTTATCTCCACAGGCAAGAGAAATAAAAGACAGGATAAACAAATGGGACTATATCAACTAAAAAGCTTTTGCACAGCCAAAGACAATAAGAACAGAATAAAAAGACAAACTACACAATGGGAGAACATATTTGACAGTATGTCTGATAAGGGGTTAATAACCAAAATTTATAAAGAACTTGTAAATATCAACACCAGAAAGACAAACAATCCAATCAAAAAATGGGCAAAAGAAATAAATAGACATTTCTCCAAAGAGGATATACAGATGGCCAATAGGCATATGAAAAAATGCTCAACATCATTAATCATTAGAGAAATGCAAATTAAAACCACAATGAGGATTTAAACTTTTTACAATAACCTCATATGCTCTCTTACATATATAAATGAGCCAATATTGTTAAGGTATAGGTATACTTCAGTTTACTAATAGACTTGCTCTTGAACATATGTGTGTACATTGAATTCTGCTATATGATTCCCCATGTAATGTCAGATATGTTTTCTCCATATTTATCATTGATTTTTCAGTTGAATATGGGGCTTTCAGACTTTCAACCTTAACTTTTTGATTCTTTATATTTTCAATTTATTTATATTTAATATTGAATAAATCAACAAATAAGTAATAAATATATTTTACCATCTTAACATTCTTGGTTTTTGTTTTGTTTGTTTTATCCAAAATTACCTTTCATCCATTTGTATGGCTAAACCTTGAGAAATGTCTGACATTACTACTAAATTATAAGAATAGTTTCTGGGTTTTGAACTATTAATTTTATTGCTGTAATCTCTTTATCCTCTCCCATCAAATATAACAGTACTTCATATTATTAGTGCTCTGAATTATGTTTTTCTTGATCAAGTGATTCATTTACTCATGGATAAAAATATTTATTGAGGTCACAGTGTGTCAAGTACTGTTCCAAATGCTGAGAACACCAATGATAATAATAAAAATACTTCTACTTCTCTCCAAATCAGTGCTTAATAAAGCTTATATATAATTTAGTAATAAAGAATAAATATAAATGTAAAATGTGTAGTACATTCTAAATAATTGCTATAGAAAAGACAAAACAGAAAGAAGAAAAAAGGAGTAAAAGTTCAGTTATAAATAGAACAATATTTAAAGAAAAACTCATTAAGAACATGATATTTTTAAGTGGTGAAAATCACAAATAAAAAGGAACTAAGGCAGAAGTGTCCCCCTACAGTTTCTTAAAATGACAAGTTGGCCCATCTAATGATTGAATGGTGTAAGAGTTACAAGACATGAGGTCAGAAGTATAATGAAGCAATGAGCAGTGGGAGAAGATTCGTGGAGTCATGTTTAGGACTGGATTTTACTCTTAGTGACATGGGACACTACTGGTATGTTTTGAACAAGGAGTGACAATAACTGACCACAATTTTCAACTCACTTGGGCTACAGGGAAAGCTATTGGAAAACACTAGAAAAATCAGGAGCAGGTGAAAAAATGATGGTGGCTCAGACTAGGGTGATAAAAAAGGGTAAAACAAATTAAGCTTGTTTGGGGCTATATTTTGAAGATGGAGACTTTTGTATTGCAAGAAATAAATGAAGAATTGAAATACATTTCCACGGGTTTTGCCTGCACAAGTGAAAGCAAGAGAAGAATGTGAGAAAAATAAATTTCAGATTTTTTTTTCTTTTAACCAACACTTCTAAATACAATAGTAAAATAAATAAATATAGGTAACTTCTCCTGCCATGCTTTATACATCTTGTTGGAACAAGCATTCAAAGTTCCTGAATCAATAATTGTTTTGATTATAACATGCTAGAAAAACAATGTATAAAAACATAGTCCAGTGCAATTTTTCTGTAATGTTTCTCCTGTCCCATCAAGTGTGACACTGTATTATTATATATTGACAGAAAACATCAATATGGATGATGTTAGACAGTGGGAGGAAAGCATTTTGGTGTGCCGGTTTTGTCTTCATAATAACAGCATTGATCTGTATTCCAGCTTACCCATTTTCAGCAGCTCACAGTTAATGTGCCCATATCTACACTGATATGAGCAGTAATATGGTAAATGTCTTCAATTCATAGTAACAGCTCTGCAGCCTACCGATTTTTGTCAATTGTAAATTAATTATTAATCTGATTTTTCCTTCTCTGTTGAGATTTCTGGAGATGTTTGTAAATCAGGGTCTGCACAAACTTTCAGTAAAATTGGTATGACAGGAAGCAGCCACTTTTTGGTTTGCTTCTTTTGTTTTTGACTGATTAAATAAACTATTTGGGTACTTGTGTGGCCTAGGGATTGCCATTTTCTCAATTTTACAACAATTTTCTCAAAATAAATGATCTGCTTAGTGATTTTCTTAATTGACAGTCTTCTTTGTTGGAGACTTTTAGTATTTTTCATTAATAACATAACATTTTTCATTAATAACAAGGCATGCATCTTGTTCTCAGGTTACTGAATCATTGTTAACACTGAGGAAATGGCTTTGAAAATTAAATTCACTCAGTTAATAGTTAAAAACTTAAGCAAGGCACCATAAGAATCTTCAAGTTTTTCACTTATGTTATTGAATGAAAAGTATCTATTTCATAAATAAAGGGCATTTAACAACATAATATAGAGAGAGCTCCTTAGTTTCTGCCAGCTGCTTTTTTCAGTGTGCCTATAACAGTTGAAATGACAGGCATAGTGTATGCCCTTTAAATCAAGTTATTTCCCTTCAAAGATGACTCTGGGCATGATTGTCCATTTACACATAATATGCTGATTGTTTGATCTATTTAGCTAAAGATTTAGTCAAACTGTTCACTGAATTTGTAGTAGGACATTAATCATGAGCAGATCAGGAATGGTGGGCCAGGTACAGTCACCAGGGCAGAAAGCTGTGGGTGTCTAGCAATGGGCAAAAATGGGAAAACAAGGGTCTCATTCCCAGGGTATCCTTTCCTCCCCTAGTATATCACTGGTCATGTAGTTTAGATCCACTGACCTTTCATATTGCTGGTCACACACACAGACCTTCCCTTGACCTTTTCTACCCTGGTATGTTATTGATCATGTGGTAGACCAGTAGTCCCCAACCCCCAGGCCGCAGACCGGTACTGGTCCGTGGGCCATTTGGTAGCAGTCCGCAGAGAAAGAATAAATAACTTACATTATTTTCGTTTTACTTATATTTAAGTCTGAATGGTGTTTTATTTTTAAAAAATGACCAGATTTCCTCTGTTACATCCATCTAAGACTCACTCTTGACGCTTGTCTCGGTCACATGATACATTTATCCATTCCACCCTAAAGGCCGGTCTGTGAAAATATTTTCTGACATTAAACCGGTCTGTGGCCCAAAAAAGGTTGGGGACCACTGTAGTAACCCACTTAAAGGTAAAACAAAGAAGCCTGAAAATAAGTTCAGGACTCCCAGGCAAGCCCTTGAATCAGTGGTGAGATTCAAATAATTTAACAATCAATTCTCTGCCTTAATGACCATAAAAAAAAAAATGATGTACCAAAGGTAGTTTATTATTTCATGCATTTAATATTTAAATAAGAATTAAAAAGGTACACAAAATTAGATTGTTATTGGAATTTTAAAATATTAATGAAAAATATTAAATAATACCTGATAAAAACCAATAATAAGATGTTTTCATATTGCTTCTTGATTAGCCCCCTCACTTGCAACTTTTTTTTTAACCTATGGACAAAATGAACCTTACTACAGGCTCTTAGAATATGCTGTTGCACAGATGAATGTAAAAAAAAAAAAAGAGTAAGGAATGTATATTTGTGATTTCCACAGTGGGCAGCTGCCCAGGTGCCACCTTAGAGAAAGCCCTGATTACAATTGCCGTTTTAACAACTGGTTCACTGAAATCAAAAAAATTAGATATTGGTACTGTGGAATCAGTGCAAACCAGCTGAATCCCACCACTGCCTTGAGTAACCACTCCTTTAAGCATTAAGCTCAGGACAATGAGGTTCTGGATCATGTGAAATAATCTCAAGAACAAAGCCTAGTGTCTGTTGACCACAGAGACACAGTTTTAGTCAAACTAGAGATAACATCTAAGCCTCCACGTGATTTGGCTCCAGGCCCAGAAGAACAGCAAGGCCAGGAGGAGCAAATGTACAGCTGACATCAGGGCTAGCTTACATTAGCAATGATCCCCTGCCCTGGCACTGACCAATCAGTGGAGACCAAGATCCTGAAAGGACAAAACTGGAAAGTTGATGAATATTCTGTTGAGATCCTTGGACCTTCCCTAAAATCCCCACCCTTAAAAGCTCTTAGGTCAGAGGCTGGAAGAGCAACTCCCCTTCTGTCCATCACAGGCCTTTTCCCACGGCCTTCTGTCCCCAGCTTGAGCTCACTCTGAATCGTGCCTGAGCCTTTCCTCTTCCTGTCCCCAGCCTCGGCTGTCTATATTTTTGCTTTCTTTCTCCACAGACCCAAGGGCCTTTCTTTTGTCTGTAACTTGTTTCCTGAGTCCATGAAGCCTCACTTCTTCCATGGTTCACCTCTACTTCTGTGAGTTTCTAAATAAACTTTTGCTTATATTTGAGTCTTGGCTTTAAGGTCTTTCTTTAGCCAGAATTCAAATACCAAGGTTGTGAACTGAGGTCCAGTAGCTGATAATAGTCTGGTGCTACTTCGCCACAAATGAACTGATGGAAAATCAGCACCGTTTAATAACTGGAATCATGGAGGCTAAAAAAATAATAAGGTTCCTCCCACCTTCTAAATTTTTTTTAACAGAGACATATTCACAGAGGAAATTATCTGAAGTTTAATATATAAATGCACAAGTGTGGGGTGCCAAAAGAATGACACCTGAAACACATTGGGCAATTGAAGCTTATATGTGATTATGAACAAAGGAGAAAAGGGGGCAGTGGTCTGAGATTTCAAAGAGAAATGGTCAATTTACAGGTAGCAAATACATTGCTGACTACGTGGTAAACAAATTTCTGCTAGGCAACCCAGAAACAATGGGACACAAGATGGTGATGGTGGTAGGGGGTAGGGATCTAGTTCAAAGGCCCCACTTGGGTCTTTTCTGTCTAGTGTAAGGTTCTCTTCCCTAAGCAGGCCTCTCCATCTGCATCTTTTAGGCAAGAAAAGGGAAAGGTCAAAGTTTTTTTCTTAATAATAGACTTAAAATTAGTATCTCAAAAGGCACATTTTGAGGAAAAAACACTTTGTTCCCTTTAGCATACAAAGGATTATATTAAAAATCATTATTACACTATTCACCCAATTCATTCATCCTCTATCGATAGAACTTATAAAGAGAGCTGTGCATTAAAGTGATATACATTCTCCAGTTAAAAGTTGATCTTTATATCATCGAAGGTTAGGGTTTTGGGTTTTTCAGAGGATATTGCTTGAATTTGAAGGCAGCTAGAAGTATAGGAGGCTGAAAGGGCCATGCTAAATTCCATCTTATTGAAGTATGAACGGGGCTTGCAGAAGTCGTTCTAAACAGCCTGGCTTTCCCGTTCACAGGTAAAGTGTGACAAACAGAAATTTAGACACTTGGTAGCTACAGTGTCTTGGTTTTATGTTTTTAAATACATGGCCAAAATTGCTTTGTGAGTCCAAATTACTACTTTAATTTAAAAACAGAGAAACACATTAGATTTTTATCAACTATAAAATCATGTTATATCCTTGCTTAAAACATCTTCATTTAGAAGAAAAATTTAGAAAAAAATTTTTTTTTCAAAAGTACCATCTTGAAATATGTCTGACAATACTACTATACCAAAGGAACAATTTCTGGGTTTTAAAATGTTAATTTCATTGCTGAAAGTCTATTAGGGCAAATGGTGGTGATAAGTGAAAGTCAAAGTTCTGTTAGTTTTTCTTTCTGCATTTTACTTGTTGCTAGCAGTATGGTTTCGTGTACATTTTCACTAGATATAGTCCTTAACACAGAAAATTGTTATCAAAGAACTTTATTAAGGTAAATTAAACTATACAAGTTATACCTAACTCTGATGTATACTTTAAACAAATCTTAAAACATAATGCATTTGAACTAAATAATCCAAGAGGCAAATATAACATGTTTTTGCACCATGTAGTTAATCAGTCAGAATGTAATGGGACAGCATGTGAAGATAAAGAAATATAAAACCGGTGACAAAAGAATCTGAGAAATATAATTTATGGTTTCATAATAAAATGATTCTTTGATAAAGAAGCTTAGGGCCCAACTTCTAAAAAAAATGTGGCTTCTTTCTGTCCATTTTGTAACATTTTCAAGTTTATTTAAGCTAGCTAATTGTGACATGAATTTGGTTAAACAATGGCAAATATGCTTGGTGAGACCACTAAGAGTTTTGAGTGTTTCCTCATTCATGCTATTATTTCCTGTTCGTTTATTTTTCTACATAAGGAGATGTAAAATTTGCCCTCAGAAGCCCCCTTCCATGCCACATTCCTGTTTCTATTCAACATCCCTATTCCATCATACCTATTGCCTCCAAATATCAATTCTTTTTTTTTTAAATAAATTTTTATTAATGGTAATGGGATGACATTAATAAATCAGGGTACATATATTCAAAGAAAACATGTCTAGGTTATTTTGTCATTAAATTATGTTGCATACCCCTCGCCCAAAGTCAGATTGTCCTCCACCACCCTCTATCTAGTTCTCTGTGCCCCTCCTCCTCCCCCTAACTCTCTCCCTCCCTCCCTCCCATGTCCTCCCTCCCCCCACCCCTGGTAACCACCACACTCTTGTCCATGTTTTTATGTTTACAAAGAACTCATAAAACTCAACAACAAACAAACAAACAATCCAATAAAAAAATGGGAAGAGGACATGAACAGACACTTCTCCCAGGAAGAGATACAAATGGCCAACAGATATATGAAAAGATGCTCAGCTTCATTAGTTATTAGAGAAATGCAAATCAAAACTACAATGAGATACCACCTCACCCTGTTAGATTAGCTATTATCAACAAGACGGGTAATAGCAAATGTTGGAGAGGCTGTGGAGAAAAAGGAACCCTCATTCACTGTTGGTGGGACTGAAAAGTAGTACAACCATTATGGAGGAAAGTATGGTGGTTCCTCAAAAAACTGCAAATATCAATTCTGACCACTTGCATTGACCCCTCTTCTTCAGCCAATCACATTGATTTAAGAAGTAACAGCCTTGGCTCCTACACAAATCCTTTCCTTAAACTTTCAATCCTTTTCTGTATTTCTTTCAGTGCCAATCACATGCAGAATGTGATTCTCTGAGCAGTGGCCTCTGGGTATTTGCACTGATACGGAGTGAGAGTTCTCCTTTAAACCTCCTATTGGCATTCTTTTCATGATGACTCTCTAAGTTTCTATGTATTAACCTGCTCATTATCTCAGGCAACTTTCAACACTGGAGACCTACCAGGAATCTAAAACAGTGAGAAAAAACCTGTCATATGCCTTGTTTCTATTGCCTACATAAAGGCAGAATAACTTTAGCATATTATTCAGGATCCTTCCAGCTCTGTCCCAAATCTCACTTTGTAGTCTCATTACCTATCCCGTCCCCAGGACACACTAACCACATTTCTTGATCTGTGTGCCATTCTATTCCTTAAATCCTTTCCTTAAATCCTTTCCTCTGGATGGTGTTCCTTTCTGCTAATTTTTACTTGGTTTCCACTTATCTTTTAAATTCAACTTTAATATTTCTTCTCTTTGAAGTCTCATAATTACTCACAAAAGTAATTACTACTCTCCCAGAGGTGCCATGTTACTTCCAACAGATCTAGGAGAATACTTTGTATCCAGAAGTTAGTTTAATTTACCCTGAAAGAGGTTTTTCCAATATACACTGACAATGAATCATGGAGAATTTTGCCTCTACTTCCACTACAAGTAATGCAACAAATGGCTCAGAGTAGAGAACAGAATGTACTTTATTATATGAGTGATATTTACTTCTCAAAAGTGTAGGTAATTGATGTTCTCTGATTAAATAATTTTTCATGCAAAGACCTGTTTTGCATGGCTAATTATAAAATTACTGTGCCAACATGTTATTTTACTATTGTGTTCTTGTCTGGAGTTGGGGAAAAAATGACCTTGACAAGAACAATACACAGAGGCTTGATAAAGAAGCTTTTCCTGAACCACCTCAAAATATAGAACAATAAGGATACAAATGTGGAACAATTGTCTACCTCTATAAGTATGTTGTTTATGACTGTGTTAAACTGAGTTCTGAAGCCTTGTTTAAATTAACTAAAGAATGGCCAAAGAAGTATCATATTACGTAAGAGACCTACTCTTTAGTGAAAAGATTGGGGGCAAATTTTCTCCAAGACATGCTGGAGTGGTCTTCTTCTGATGTTTTCTGTACCCTTCTTAAAGATTAGAGTATTAGATAACTAAGTGGGGTGTAGGGGGCAAAACAACAAAACAAACAAACACACAAAGAGGATCCATGGAGGATAGACAAAAGTAAAAATCACACAATTCATTAGACAAGGAGAAAGGCTTGACTCAGGAAATGGATTCAGAAGTACTGTCTAAATGGAAATATTGAGGAGGTAATTGGCCTGCAGTAACTTGTAGTTTCTGCTGCTCAGTATTGATCATATCTTCTTGGATTAATAGTGAAAATCAGGGAAATAATATAGTGTCAAAAAGTCACTATGGCCCAGTGCACCCAAAGACAAATTATTTGAGGAAGGCTACTCAAAAATAAAACTATCAGGTGATACTTGAGAACTGGCCTCTCTATTGGGCAAAACCAAGCAAATTGAACAAACTTGGAAAATGTGCAAAATGAGGACAGGGAAACTGACATGAGGGTTGATAGTCTCTCTTTCTGTCAATACATAGGAAGGAACTGGAGAGGACTACTGAGTGGACTAAGAATATTGATGGTCAGACTCAGATTCAACAAATGATTTTAGAAAGACCAATGGGTTTATTTTACCATTAGAGTTCTGTTTATAGTGTAATGGAACGGAGGAAAATTTAGTTTCAAGTTATGTAAGATACCACTTCTACAGTGAATTTTTTCTTTCTTTCTTTTTTTTTTTTTGTCATCAAAAGATTGAACTAAGAAAGCTCTGGCTAGTTGGCTTAGTGGTAGAGCATCGGCCAGGCATGTGGAAGTCCCAGGTTTCATTCCTGGCCAGGGCACACAGAAGAAGCACCCATCTATTCTCCACCCCTCCCCCTCTCCTTTCTCTCTATCTCTCTCTTTCCCTCCTGCAGCCAAAGCTCCACTGGAGCAAAAGTTGGCCTGGGCACTGAGGATGGCTCCATGGCCTCTGCTTCAGGCATTAGAATGGCTCCTGTTGCAACAGAGCAATGCCCCAGATGGGCAGAGCATCACCCCCCAGTGGGCATGCTGGTTTGATCCTGGTTGGGCACATGCGGAAGTCTGTCTCTCTGCCTCCCAGCTTCTACTTCAGGAAAAAAAAAAAGATTGAACTAACTATAAGACAGTTTTTTATCATACAAAATGTCTTTCCTTAAAAAAATGATAATAAGACAATAAATGAACTGTCAATGATGACACTGGATGAGTCGAGTCTTGAAATCCATAAAAAACTCTGGTACCTTAAATTCCAATTTAATTTTTTATTTTTCTAAAAAACTCTAATTTTTCCTCATTTGTTTATGACCTTAAATATACAAAGAAGTTTTTCTTTTAGAAGACTTATTTATAGTTTGCATACTTACTTGATAAATGAGTGTTTTAAATGATCAGGTCAATATTTTTTCTTTGTTTTCCCTTGTCTTGCTACATATCTGATCTCTCACTTTTCTGTTCAGTTAATATCTGCAAAATTCTGATATCTTTAAAAGTACCCTATTCAATTAGTTTCTTAACCCCCATTGTTTCTGTACCAGATTGTGACCACTAGAGAGAAGAGAATTTACTTTTTTTCATTTGCATGGTTCTAGTACCTTAGTGCTTCATTTATAGCTACTCAGTAGATGTTCATTATTTAATAAATAAATCTTAAACAGTATACATAATGTTCTAAAAAATAGAATAACCTTCTTATACAAAATGTTGTAATGTAGGCTGTTACAATAATATACCCCTGTGTAACAAATTATACAACATAGTAGCTTAAAACAACACCACAATTTAGTGAGTCAGTAATATACACAGGGCTCAGCTGAGTGATTCCGATGGTCCCACTGGTAGTATTTATCTGGTGCCTTGGGCTGGGCTCAGTTAGATTCCTTTCATCTCCATGTAGTCTCAATGACTCTATAGCTGGCTACTCAGACTTTGTATGTAATGGTTCAGTGCTCCCAGAAATCAAGATGAAGATTACTTGTTTCTTTAAAGTCTGAGCTCAGATCTGCACAGTTTTACTTCAGCCATACTTCATTGGTCAGAGTAGCCACAAGTTAACCCACATTTAAGAGGAGAAAAAAATAGACTGCCTCACAATGGGAGAAGTATAAAGAAATCATGAACATTTCCAATCTGGGACATATGATAGAAAGTAGAAACTTGTTATGTATTTAACCTCACTTTTAATACTTGCATTATTAGATCTACATTCATGGAAGTTTGAATAAAAAATAAAAGTACTTTATAAAAATTTTTTTTGATCATCTCATTGCTCAAGCATTTTAACATAAATTTCTGTAGCCTTGATAACTTGATTGTGTAAGTTCCTTCAATGTCCAAGTTACTGTAATTTATTCTTTGCAATGCCTCTGACACTGTATTTTACATTTTTATACTGAATACTTTTAACTACCCCCCAAAATTGGTCAAGTCATAGTAGTCCATAACTATATCAATGCCTCTACAATTGAAAATGTGGAAGACAATGGTCAAGGCCTGGAAAACCCTCCAGTAACCCATTGCCCTTTGTCCATGCCACTTTCACAATATTTTTAATTTAAACTCTATATTATTTTTCATGTCCCTACTCATAAAACTGTTAAAATAAGTACTAGCATTTTCTTCATATGTCTATTAATTTATTTTTATTCTAGTTCATTTTAAACATTTTATAAGTCAAATTAAACACATTTTAGAATAAAGCTGAGTATAAACAAATAATAATAAGTTAGCTCAAGATAAAGCTAATTTAAACTTTGTAACCTTGCACAAAAGAACTTCACAAATTAGTTTTTAAATTATTTCATATTCTTCCCATGAGTAAAGGTCCCATTCAATATCTATGTGATATTCCTCAAAAATGTGTTGCTTTCTCCCAAATCTTTACTTTGGTTTTCTATCTCTGGCATCACCTACAGAATTCTAGTTCTCTTTTAAGGCTCTACTCAAATGTCATTATTTCTGGGAAATATGACTCAACATTGGAAATTATCCCTTCCTTCTAAGGATTTTTAAACAGATTTCACTGTACTTAATTCAGTACTTATATTATGAATTATTTTAATATTGATCTTTTCACAGCAGTTCTTCCTTGCAAAAATAAAATGCACCAGATGAGCAAAAACTATGATTTGCACAGTGCAAAAACTCAGTAGCAGTTGGAATTAACAAATGAATGAATGAAATTTTTAACAGTTGTATCTTAGTAGAAAATACTTATACTATATTGGCAAAGGGATTTTCGGGGAAAAAACCTGGGCAAAGTTCCAGCAGAGTGATCAAACATTTGCTTAGGGGGAATCACTCTCAACTTCCTCCAAAAGAGAGTCTTTTACCAAATATAAGGTAATAAAACATTCTTCTACATTAAATTCAAAATATCTTTTAAAAAGATGTTGAATCATATTTGGTAAAATCAGGTGTATTTTAGAGTCTTAATGTATACATAAAGAAATCTTGAGATGACGTCAGAGTAATGGCGGGGTAGGAAACGATACCGATAAATCTCCCCTAAAACTCAACAAGATCTTCAACCAGAAACAGAAAAACCTATACTTGGAGCTTCCAGATGCTTCGCAATACACCCAAAGGTATGATTGAGTGAAAAATTGGCTAAATATATAACCAAACCCCGAAGGAAATAGGGAGTAAGAAATGCTCCGCCTTCCTCACTAACCTAAACAGGGCGGCTTTCTCTGGTAACTCTGAATACAGAAACTGAGGCGGGCAAAGGGGGTGAATAGATCCAGGCCGCCACGGCACAAACGGCCGAACCAGGCTGTGGCACGGAAATCCAAGCAGAGGAAAATCTGATCCTGTGGCAACCCGGGCAATACAAGCTAACACTCGCGCCAAACCCAAACAAAGAAAGACAAGCGGAGCGGCCATTTTACCCGGTCTCCTGGTTGGTGCGCAGTGAGTGGGCGAGAATTTCTTCCTAGAGCGTGGTGCCTGTGTTGCCCCACGGAAAGGCAGGGTCAGAGGCCTTTCTGTGGGCCGAGGGCAGAGTCTCTGGGCAGTTCCAGCGCCCTGGGAAAGCCACGCATGGGAGGGAGTGAGAACTAATTCCAATGGTGGAGATTTTCCATGCTGGAGAGTGTTTCACTCAGAGGGAACCGCGGCCGGCCTCATATCCTGGTTTGCGCGCGCATATAAGGAGTGAGCGATTCCTCCGAGTACCTCGGCAGTGCGCGCCCGTGTTATCGCACAGAGGGGCAGAGTCAGGGGCCTTTGTGTGGGCCAAAGTGGAATCTCGGGCTGCCCCAGCGCCTTGCAAAAGCCGCGCACAAGGACGGAGCAAGACTCAATTCCAACGCTGCAACTTTTCCCTGCGGTTGGAGGTTTCACTCAGAGCGTGAGACTGCTGGCCGGATATCCTGGTCACAGACAGTGAGTGAGAGTTTCCTTCAAGCGCCCTGGAAGTGGGCGCCCGCCTGTGTTACCAGACAGAGTGGCAGAGCCAGTGGTCTTTGAGTGGGCAGAAAGCCCGCCTGATAATGCTAGCAGCTCTGACCGACTGAGCCTTACCCAGAGCCCTGTGCTGAGTGGAAATAGAGTGGGGAGTTGCCAGCTCTTTGAGCCTCTTACTATCCAGGCAGAGGCAGCAGCAACCCCATAGCTGGATTCTCAGGCGACTAATTGAGGAAGGAAAGACTAGGAGAAAGGCTCCAGGAACACGGACTCTCTCACTGTCAGAGCCTATAAATGCTAATGAGCTTCGACTGCCAATGAGACCAAAGCACAATACATGACATTGCCATAGAGACTTATCAACTGCAAACCTCTACCTGAGCGTGCCAAAGGGGCAGAACCCGGGGTACAGAGTCACCGACCAGGAAGAGAGAGAGAAAAGAAAAAGCAAGAAGATAACCTCTCAAAATCAAGAATAATCTGCAGACTTTATAACCTATCCCATTTTATTATATTTGTTCATTTGTTTCTCTTATCTTCACTCTTGATACTTTTTTTTCCTCCTCCAATTTGGCCGATTAACTCTCTACCGGTCTTACTCTCTCCTCTCCTTGAACTACACTACCCATAAGTGTTACATCTCCCATTATCTTTTCTCTTCTCTTCCTTTCTCTCTATGAGGGTTGCACTCCAAAACCCTTAACTCTCTCTCTCTCTCCTTTCTTTTTTCTTCTTTTAGTGGTTCCCTCTTTTTTTCTCTCTCTCTTTTTCTTTTCTCCCTCTATATTAGTTTCTTCCTTTCTCCTTTACATCTCTTCTCATTCAAACCTCAATAACAAACAAATTATCTTATCTGGGACTCAAACATATGTTTGTGGCATTTTGGGGGGTTTTTACTTCACCTTTTTAACTCACTAGCAGTGCTCCCATCCCTGGCTCTCCATTTTATCTAGTTCTTGTTCCACTAAATACAATAGTAATTTTTTAATTTGTCCCCCCATTTTTCCATTTTCCTCTTATTCCTCTCATCATAACTCTTAGAGAACCAACACCTAAAAGCAAATCATTTTATTCTTGACCCAAATTTTTTCCTTATTTGCTTTTTGTGGGACCATACGCTCTTTTTTTTTCTTTTTTCTTTTTTTTTTCCTTTTTTCCTTTTTTTTTTTTTTTTTTTTGCCCGTTTATTACTTTTCCCCAATTCAGTCCCTCCATCACAGGCATTGTTTGTTATAATTCACAGTCCACCACAAGATTTTCTCAAGAAAGAGGGGAGAGGAGAGGAGAGGAAAAAAGGAGGGGGGGGAATAATTTCCTTTTTTTAAAAAATTTTTATTTTATTTTATTTTTCTTTATTTCATTATTATTTTTTTTAAAAAAACAACTCTTTTTGATTTTTTATATTTTTTATTTTTTTTAAACTTTTTATTCTTTATTAAATCTCATTAATACTATCAACAAAAACACCCTCAGATGCCATTAAGGAAGAGAAAATCGAATATCATGGATACAAAAGAAAGAGAGGTAACACAGCTAGATGAGGAAAAATCTATGGAGAAAAAATTTAATATATTGGAAACCTTGGAGCTAAATGACAGAGAATTCAAGATAGAAATACTAAAAATCCTCCGAGATATACAAGAAAACACAGAAAGGCATTTTAGAGAGCTCAGAAAACAACTCATCGAACACAAAGAATATATGTCCAAGGAAATTGAAACTATAAAAACAAATCAAACAGAGATGAAAAACTCAATTCACGAGCTGAAAAACGAAGTAACAAGCTTAGCTAATAGAACAGGTCAGATAGAAGAGAGGATTAGTGAAATAGAAGACAAGCAACTTGAGGCACAACAGAAAGAAGAAAGAGACTCAAAAATTAAAAAAAAAGAGATAGCCCTACAAGAATTATCTGATTCCATCAAAAAGAATAACATAAGAATAATAGGTATATCAGAGGGAGAAGAGAGAGAAAATGGAATGGAGAACATACTCAAACAAATAATAGATGAGAACTTCCCAAGCATGTGGAAAGAACTAAAGCCTCAAGTTCAAGAAGCAAACAGAACTCCAAGTTTTCTTAACCCCAACAAACCTACTCCAAGGCATATCATAATGAAATTGACACAAACCAACAGCAAAGAAAAAATACTCAAGGCAGCCAGGGAAAAGAAGAATACAACATATAAAGGAAGGCCCATTAGATTATCATCAGATTTCTCAGCAGAAACTCTACAAGCTAGAAGAGAGTGGACCCCAATATTTAAAGTCCTGAAAGAGAGGAACTTTCAGCCACAAATACTATACCCATCAAAGCTATCCTTCAAATACGAAGGAGAAATAAAAACATTCACAGATACAGAAAAGATGAGGGAATTTATCATCAGAAAACCCCCACTCCAGGAATTACTAAAGGGGGTTCTCCAATCAGATACAAAGAACAAAAAAAAAACAGAGCCACAAGTAAAAGCTCCAAGAAGAACACAATAAAACCAAATTTAAACTGTGACAACAACAAAAAGAAAGAGGGGGAGAAGATGGAGATTAACAGTAGCAAAGGACGATGGAGTGCAAAAGTACTCACAAAATAGTTCACTACAATGAACAGGGTAGGGACCCTTTTCATTACTCAAAGGTAACCACCATTGAAAAAACCACCACAGAAGCACATGAGATAAAAAAGATAGCAACAGAGGAAAGATGTATGGAATACAACCAAATAAAACAAAAGATAGAAAAACGAAAGAGAAGGATCAAACAAGACACAAAACTAACAGAAAGCAAGATATAAAATGGCAATAGGGAACTCACAAGTATCAATAATTACACTAAATGTAAACGGATTAAACTCACCAATAAAAAGGCACAGAGTAGCAGAATGGATTACAAAAGAAAATCCAACTGTATGCTGCCTACAGGAAACTCATCTAAGTAACAAGGATAAAAACAAATTCAAAGTGAAAGGCTGGAAAACAATACTCCAAGCAAATAACATCCAAAAAAAAGCAGGTGTAGCAATACTCATATTGAATAATGCTGACCACAAGACAGGAAAAGTACTCAGAGACAAAAATGGCCATTTCATAATGGCTAAGGAAACACTAAATCAAGAAGACATAACAATTCTTAATATATATGCACCAAACCAAGGAGCACCAAAATATATAAGACAGCTACTTATTGATCTTAAAACAAAAACTGACAAAAATACAATCATACTTGGAGACCTCAATACACCGCTGACGGCTCTAGATCGGTCATCCAAACAGAGAATCAACAAAGACATAGTGGCTTTAAACAAAACACTAGAGCACCTGGATATGATAGACATCTACAGGACATTTCATCCCAAAGTGACTGAGTATACATTTTTCTCCAGTGTACATGGATCATTCTCAAGAATTGACCATATGCTGGGCCACAAAAACAACATCAGCAAATTCAGAAAAATTGAAGTTGTACCAAGCATATTTTCTGATCATAAAGCCTTGAAACTAGAATTCAACTGCAAAAAAGAGGGAAAAAAAATCCCACAAAAATGTGGAAACTAAAAAACATACTTTTAAAAAATGAATGGGTCAAAGAAGAAATAAGTGCAGAGATCAAAAGATATATACAGACTAATGAAAATGACAATACGACATATCAGAATCTATGGGATGCAGCAAAAGCAGTGATAAGAGGGAAGTTCATATCGCTTCAGGCATATATGAACAAACAAGAGAGAGCCCAAGTGAACCACTTAACTTCCCACCTTAAGGAACTAGAAAAAGAAGAACAAAGACAACCCAAAACCAGCCGAAGAAAGGAAATAATAAAAATCAGAGCAGAAATAAATGAATTAGAGAACAGAAAAACTATAGAAAAAATTAATAGAACAAGGAGCTGGTTCTTTGAAAAGATCAACAAAATTGACAAACCTTTGGCAAGACTTACCAAGGAAAAAAGAGAAAGAACTCATATAAACAAATTCCAAAATGAAAGAGGAGAAATCACCACGGACACCGTAGATATACAAAGAATTATTGTAGAATACTATGAAAAACTTTATGCCACTAAATTCAACAACCTAGAAGAAATGGATAAATTCCTAGAAAAATACAACCTTCCTAGACTGAGTCGAGAAGAAGCAGAAAGCCTAAACAGACCTATCAGTAGAGAAGAAATAGAAAAAACCATTAAAAACCTCCCCAAAAATAAAAGTCCAGGCCCTGATGGCTATACCAGCGAATTTTATCAAACATTCAAAGAATACTTGGTTCCTATTCTACTCAAAGTCTTCCAAAAAATTGAAGAAGAAGCAATACTTCCAAACACATTTTATGAGGCCAACATAACACTCATACCAAAACCAGGCAAGGATGGCACAAAAAAAGAAAACTACAGACCAATATCTCTAATGAATACAGATGCTAAAATACTAAACAAAATACTAGCAAATTGAAGACAACAACATATTAAAAAATTAATACATCATGATCAAGTGGGATTCATCCCAGAATCTCAAGGATGGTTCAACATACGTAAAACGGTTAATGTAATACACCATATCAACAAAACAAAGAACAAAAACCACATGATCTTATCAATAGATGCAGAAAAGGCTTTCGATAAAATAAACACAATTTTATGTTTAAGACTCTCAACAAAATGGCTATAGAAGGAAAATATCTCAACATGATAAAGGCCATATATGATAAACCATCAGCTAACATCATATTAAATGGCACTAAACTGAAGGCTTTCCCCCTTAAATCAGGAACAAGACAGGGTTGTCCACTCTCTCCACTCTTATTTAATGTGGTACTAGAGGTTCTAGCCAGAGCAATCAGACAAGACAAAGAAATAAAAGGCATCCATATCGGAAAAGAAGAAGTAAAGGTATCACTTTTTGCAGATGATATGATCCTATACATCGAAAACCCCAAAGAATCCACAAAAAGACTACTAGAAACAATAAGCCAATACAGTAAGGTCGCAGGATACAGAATTAACATACAGAAGTCAATAGCCTTTCTATATGCCAACAATGAAACAACTGAGAAGGAACTCAAAAGAATAATCCCCTTCACGATTGCAACAAAAAAAATAAAATACTTAGGAATAAACATAACAAAGAATGTAAAGGACTTATATAATGAAAACTATAAACCATTGTTAAGGGAAATCGAAAAAGATATAATGAGATGGAAGAATATACCTTGTTCTTGGCTAGGAAGAATAAATATAATCAAGATGGCTATATTACCCAAAGCAATATACAAATTTAATGCAATTCCCATCAAACTTCCAATGACATTTTTTAAAGAAATAGAGCAAAAAATCATCAGATTTATATGGAACTATAAAAAACCCCGAATAGCCAAAGCAATCTTAAAGAAAAAGAATGAAGCTGGGGGCATTACAATACCTGACTTCAAACTCTATTATAGGGCCACGACAATCAAAACAGCATGGTATTGGCAGAAAAATAGACACTCAGACCAATGGAACAGAATAGAAAGTCCAGAAATAAAACCACATATATATAGTCAAATAATTTTTGATAAAGGGGCAACAACACACAATGGAGAAAAGAAAGCCTCTTCAATAAATGGTGCTGGGAAAACTGGAAAGCCACATGCAAAAGAATGAAACTGGACTACAGTCTCTCCCCCTGTACAAAAATTAACTCAAAATGGATCAAAGATCTAAACATAAGACCTGAAACAATTAAGTACATAGAAGAAGACATAGGTACTCAACTCATGGACCTGGGTTTTAAAGAGCATTTTATGAATTTGACTCCAATGGCAAGAGAAGTGAAGGCGAAAATTAATGAATGGGACTACATCAGACTAAGAAGTTTTTGCTCAGCAAGAGAAACTGATAACAAAATAAACAGAATGCCAACTAAATGGGAAATGATATTTTCAAACAACAGCTCAGATAAGGGCCTAATATCCAAAATATACAAAGAACTCATAAAACTCAACAACAAACAAACAAACAATCCAATAAAAAAATGGGAAGAGGACATGAATAGACACTTCTCCCAGGAAGAAATACAAATGGCCAACAGATATATGAAAAGATGCTCATCTTCTTTAGCTATTAGAGAAATGCAAAGCAAAACGGCAATGAGATACCACCTCACACCTGCTCGATTAGCTGTTATTAGCAAGTCAGGTAATAGCAAATGTTGGAGAGGCTGTGGAGAAAAAGGAACCCTCATACACTGTTGGTGGGAATGTAAAGTAGTACAACCATTATGGAAGAAAGTATGGTGGTTCCTCAAAAAACTGAAAATAGAACTACCTTATGACCCAGCAATCCCTCTACTGGGTATATATCCCCAAAACTCAGAAACATTGATACGTAAAGACACATGCAGCCCCATGTTTATTGCAGCATTGTTCACAGTGGCCAGGACATGGAAACAACCAAAAATCCCATCAATAGATGACTGGATAAAGAAGATGTGGCACATATACACTATGGAATACTACTCAGCCATAAGAAATGATGACATCGGAACATTTACAGCAAAATGGTGGGATCTTGATAACATGATAGGAAGCGAAATAAGTAAATCAGAAAAAAAACAGGAACTGTATTATTCCATACGTAGGTGGGACATAATAGTGAAACTAAGAGACATTGATAAGAGTGTGGTGGTTACGGGGGGGGAGGGGGGAATGGGAGAGGGATAGGGGGTGGGGAGGGGCACAAAGAAAACAAGATAGAAGGTGACAGAGGACAATCTGACTTTGGGTGGTGGGTATGCAACATAATTGAACGACAAGATAACCTGGACTTGTTATCTTTGAATATATGTATCCTGATTTATTGATGTCACCCCATTAAAAAAATAAAATTAAAAAAAAAAAAAAGAAATCTTTATACATTGTTATCTGTATTTTAAAACATTTAATTATAAAAGTTAAAGTAATCTCTCATTTTGTTTTATATATTTGAGTAGCTTGAGCATTGACAATGTTTTTGTTACTTAAAAATATAATCAACAATGCACAATTTTTATTAAAGCTGCTATACAAATCACTTTTGTGAATTTCCTAAATATTTGTTTTTCCAAAATTGAGATAGGGCTATAATTAAAGCAATGATATTTTGTATACTTTGGGAAATATAGGCTTTTAACTTAACTTAAGAAGCTATTTGCTTCATTCTATTTTACACAAATGATATTAGAATTATTAGATCAAAATATCTATATCAATAATATTAAAGTTTCACAACAGTTTCAAGTTTAATTGATTTTCAGTTTCAATGACACTCGTTACTAATTCACTTCTGATTAACTAAAGTATATCACTAACTGCCTTGACTTAAAGTACAAAATTTGAAGTTTTTGCATAGCTAGAATAGTCATGAATAATTTTAAGATATTAAAAGTCTTTAAAAAGTCTTTAACATTTACTGGAATGTTTCACTTTGCACTAATATAACCTATTTTTAGTCTGTAAACGGTTCAAATACTTTTAGTCCCACATTGAATGTCTCTTTAGGAAGGTCCCTGGTCTCTCAAAGGCAGTATATATAATGAAATGGAAATTTCAATGACTTTTTTCCAGAACTGTGGAAAAAAGTTTTCCAGAACTTTTTTCCAGCTCTATAGGTATATGAAACATTAAAATTTGGTCAACTTATAATTTCTTATAATGTCCTGTGTAAAAAGCACTAATTTTTTAGAATGTCTTTTTTTCTTAAAATAATAAAAAAATCTCAACTCTATATTGCTTATTTTAATTTAATTTTAATTTTTATATTGACTAGTTTTTAAGTGCTCTTCATTCATGATCATATTGAGAATATTATTAAAGGGTCAGGTTTGGGGATTGTTTAAAGAATAATTAAAATATTTATAATAAAACAATATAAATACTTAATTAAGTTAATGCTTAATTAGTGAATACCTAATACTACAATATATTGAACGTTAACATTCATCAAATATTATCATATGACATTCGTTATCTTATTTCATATTGGTGATCACATGAGTAGGTAGTTTTATTTTCTATCTTTATAGAGTAAGAAACTGAGGCTCAAGAAGTTTAAGCACCTGGACTAATTAAATGACAATTACATGGCAGAAAAGGGATTTAGAAACAGGCCTAGTAGATTCTATGTGCACATGACTAGCACACATATTATACAACCCATTTATTCACTCACTTAGTAATTAAAAGTCCAAGTTTCTAATATATATAAAACTGAAAGAAAAATAATGAAAAGACAAGGTTAATGATTTAGTTCAATTTAGATCTACAAAATCTTATCAGTATTTATTATAGACTGTTGTGTAAAAAACTCATGATAATTAAATAAATAATTAGAAAACATGTTAAATTCAAGAGCATAATATACTTAAGACATTATAAGAGAACAAATGAGAAATAAGAGATAAAAAGACTTAATGAAGATGTGGACATTGAGTTGAGTTTTACCTGGAACTCAGGATACTGGAAAAGTAGAAGGTAGAAGGAGCTTCCAAAAGAATGATAACATATACAAAAATACAGGGATGCATATTGCTTGACACAGGGCTTGATCTGAAGCTCAAGCAGGACTGAAGTAGGCAGGACTGTATAGTGCAGAAAGTTTTGTCCAAGTCTTTTCAACATATAATCCTCTTGTCTTAGTTCAAGTTTAACCAATTTACTTATGGTGTCTCAAATTCTGTCTTGTCCAATTGAAAATTATACTTATCAAGGCTGAAGGGCCAAAGACTTAAAATTATTCACTCTAGAACCATAGTAATTAAATTGAAATTCCAATGTTGCCATTAACCTGTTGTATGATTGGATGCCAGTTATTTTTTTTTAATTTACTCACCTATTATATGATATCACTTTTCATTAAAGTAATTAATAAATGTTATTACATTTCTTCGGTAAAAGGTGAAAGATTTATATGATCTGCAGACAAACCAGAATATTATTAGATTTCTTGAAACTCTAGCTCCTACTGAAATTATCTAACTATCCCTCTGGAATTTTTTTCTGTCTTACTAAAATATATTTATTATTTTATTGTTCTGGTGGTGAAAATAAGTCTAATGGGCTAATATCAAGGTGTGAGGTGGTCTTTGCTGCTTCTAGAAACTCTAAGGGAGAATCCATCCCCTTTCCTTTTCCAGCTTCTACATGCTTCCTGCATTCTTTTGCCTCATTTCATCTTTAAAGCCAGCAATGAGCAGTGGTGTTTCTCCTGCTGCATCACACTATTTTTCTAAATTATTTCTTTTATTTTTCAATTATAGTTGCCACACATTATTATATCAGTATCATGTGTACACCCCAGTGATTGGATATTATACAACTTACTAAGTGATTATCCTGATAGATCCTGAACCCATCTCACACCATACATAGTTATTAGAATATTATTGACTATATTCCCTATGCTATACTTTACATCACTGAGAGTCAACCTGGTTCCTACCGCCCACTAGTGGGCGTTGCAGCTTTCATGGCGGGTGGTAGCAGAACAACCAAAGTATAAATAAAAGATAGATTTAACTATAGTAAGTTGTTTTATAAAGATTTATTCTGCCAAACTTAGCAAAAATCTGACATAAAGTACTTGGGTAAGTAATTATTATTATATGCTTTAACTTGCTGTAACTCTGCTTTATAAATTTTATAAAGTTACTTCTCTAATTTATAAATCACCATTCCTGTGGAACCGGTGGGCAGTTAGAAAATTTTACTACTAACAGAGATACAAAAGTGTGCAGTAGGTATAAAAAGGTTGACTACCTCTGCTTTACATCCTCATGACTATTCTGTTACAACTAATTTATACTTCATAAAGCCTTGACCTTTTACACCCATACCCCCAACACTTCTTCTGTTTGACAACCATTAAAATGTTCCCTGTATCTATGAGTCAGTCTGTTTCTCTTCCGCTTGTTCGTTTATTTTGGTTTTAAGATTCAATAGTTAATAGATATGTATTTATTGCCATTTTATTGTTCATCATTTTTATCTTTTTCCTTTTTCTTAAAGACCCTTTAACATTTCATGAAATACTGATTTGGTGGTGATGAACACTTTTAGATTTTTTTGTCTGGAAAGCTCTTTATTTTTCCTTTGATTCTAAATAATAGTTTTGCTAGATAAAGTAATTTTGGTTGTAGGTCCTTGCTTTTCATCACTTTGAGTATTTCTTGCCACTCCCTTCTGACCTGCAAAACTTCTGTTGCGAGATCAGCTGACAATCTTATGGGAGCTCCCTTGTAATTAACTAACAGCTTTCCTATTGCTGCTTTTAAGACTGTCTTTGTCTATTTAACCTTTTGAATTTTAACTATGGTATGGTTTGCTGTGGGCCTATTTGGATTCATCTTGTTTAGGACATTTTGCACTTCCTGGACTTGTATGTTTATTTTCTTCACCAGGTTGGGGGAGTTTCTGTGGTTATTTATTCAAATAGCTTTTTAATTTCTGTCTCTCTCTTTCTCCTCCTCCTTCTGGCACTCCTATAATGAAAATATTGGTACACTTGAAGTTGTCCCAGTGGCTTCTTCCACTATCATAAATTTTGAGAATTTTTTTTTCTGTTTTGACTGGGGGCATTTTCTGCTTTCTAATATACCAAATTACTGATTTGATTCTTCACTTCATTTACTCTATTGTTTGATTCCCTGTAAATTATTTTTTATTTCATTTAGTGTATCCTGCATTTCTAACTGGTTCTTTTTAATGCTATTGAGGTTATCACTAAGTTCAATAAGCATCCTTGTAACAAGTGTTTTAAACTCTGCAGCTAGTAAATTACTTTTCTCCATTTTGTTTAATTCTTTTTCTGAAGTTTTGTTCTATTCTTCATTTGGGACATATTTCTTTGTTTCTTCATTTTGACAGCTTCTCTGTGTTTGTCTCTATGTGTTGGGTAGAGGTGCTAAACCTCCCAGGCTTGGTGGAGTGGCCTAATGTAGTAGGTGTTCTGTAGAGTCCAGTGACACAGCCTCCTTGATCACTCAAACTGAACACTCGAGGTGCGTCCCCTTTGTAGGCTGTGTACACCCTCCTGTTGTACTTGAGCCTTGATGGCTGTTAGCATGTCAATATGAAAGATTTACCCCCAGGCCAATCAGCTGCAAAGACTAGCTCTAACTACTCCGGAGGATCAGTTGTGCAAGTGCTTACCCACAGAGCAGGGCTTAGTTGGTGGGGTTCTGGTGCCCACTGAGTTTATCCCTTATGCTTGAGGTTTGTGGAGGTGGTTGGGTGGTTATTCTTTGAGGTGCTCTGAAGCTGTCTACTAGGTGCACTGGCACTAAGGTCTTTCAGGAGATACAGGCCAATGTCAGTCACTGCCTGTGTTCTGCCCAGGGCCACACAACCTGAGCAACAAAATGATCTGTAGATGGTTGCTATTTGTCCTGGGCTTGGGGTGCCCAGCAAAGATAAGCTATGAACCAAGCTCAACTGCTGCTAGAGCTGGGCCTGGAGCCACTTAGCAAGAGATACAGGGCTCACTGAGGCCAGATGCAGCTTGTTTTTTGGCCTTTAGATAACCTAAAACACCAGCAAGACAGGCCATTAATATGAAAAAGACACCTGCAACTGTTTGGGTGGACTTGAAAGTTGGGTAGAATGGGGTCTCAGGGAATCAGCATGGTGGGGTGAACAGTAGGAACCAAACTGATAATCTCAGATACGGTGCCCATGATGAGTTTGAGGGGCTTATCAAAAGAACAATGGCCTCTGCCAAAATCTCTGAGAGAAAGCCATCTCCAAGATGTAATTGCAATGCCAGACAACTCAGCCCAGGTCTACGTGGCCCTGGTGGCCCTCATAATGCTGCCCCAGTGCTGGAACTCAGAAGTAAGTCTGAGTAACTCCAGGTATCAGCCCTTTAAGAGGAAATTCCTGGGACTCCAGCAGCCTTTCTTCTCACTTAGCCAGAATCCCTGCTGGTTTTTACAGCCTTAAATTATGAGGACTTCTCTACTGGCAGTAGGACCTTGGGCTGGGAGGCCTGGTGTGGGGCTGGGACCCATTGCTCTTCAGGAGGACCTCTTCAGCTAAGATATCCCTTCTAATTTTTATCTGTCACTCATGGGTATGGGACCAGCCCATTCCATGTCTCCATCCCACCTCCCAGTTCTCAATATAGCTTCTTCTTTAATGACCTAGTTAAAGTATTTACATTCAGCCAGATTTCAGGCAGTTCTGAATGATGATTGTTCTGTTGTTTAGTTATAATTTTGATGCTATCCTTGTAGAATTAATTGTTAACTTTTTTATGTCTTCACTTTAACATACATGTAGTGAATATTAAATAAAAGTAATTGAATAAAAGAATGATAATGTGGTTTTTCTGATGTGTAATCACTAAATATTTCAAGATTTTACAGTTTTTTCTCAAACAATTGAAATTAGCATGTTATCTGGGTTATCCATTTAATATTTTAGAAATTGTACGACATAGCTGATACTTTTAATTTTATACATATACAAAAACAAATACAATGAAAGAGTTAACAAAACTATCTTTAAACTTTTGTAAAGTAAAGAATCCTAACATGGGTAGCTCTTTCTCTTCTTTTTGCAAAAAAAAAAAAATGATTATGTCTTCTACAATCATTTCATAAAAATAAAAAAAAATCAGATTTATTGCATAAAATACTTTCCTGTGGAAATGTTTTTCATAGTCAAATAAAGTATTATCCTTCAACTAACCAATGCAAAATTATACAGAGTAAACAACTCTGAACTGGTCAAAATCTCATTAAAATTGTATGAGGAGAATTATGTATGCCCCATTTATAATTTTTCTTTATAGCAGAATATTAAGTAATCCATGATTTGAGAGCAAACTTTAGTTTTATTCTAGACCTACTTGACCTGGTAAGTGTTTCTTGATTTTAAAGGATGACATTTAATTAAAACTGCCTTGCTGAAGTACCGTAATTACTGGTGCAGATAAAAGAGATTTACAGAAACCCAAGCCAGTGAAATGGTAAAAGCAACACAGATTTTTCTTAACATGATGATGTAGCATTTACAAATTGTGATATACTATCTAGCTTTGTATAATTTTAAAGCATATCAAGTTTGCTGGTTGAATTAGCACACACAATTGTGGAAGAGGCATTTCAATTAAACCAGAGTCAAACAGATTTCAAGAATTTTCTACCTTTATTTGTAATGTACATAAAATTATTTAAGCATTACATTGAAGCGTGAAAACTCATGGAGTATGAAATCGGACCAAAGTCTCTTCCCTTAATAGATGATATCTTTGCTTCTTTATAGTTTGCTGCTCATCACTGAATGATATTTAGTAATATGTATGAGTAATTGCTGAGTTTACTGCTCATTACCTCTTTAAAAATCCAAGGAAGTAATACGCACACTTTGATTCTTTTATGAGAATACAATTTCTATTATAAAGGTTAAAACAAAATAAGTGATTTTTATTTATAATTTAATACCTTAGCTACTTATTATTTTTGATACCAAAATACTTATGATTGTACTTTCATAAATTTAAAATTATATTTGTGTAGACTGTGAAAAAAATAAAAGGACTCAAAAAAGCAATCTGTTCCTTTTATACAAAAAATAATTTCAGTATTCTTTCAACAATACTTTAGTAGAAAGAATACTGAATAAAAATTAAAAAATTAAAATTAAAATTTTAATAAATTAAAATTTAAATCTGATTTATTAAAAAAATTAAAAATAATTTAAATTAAATTAAATAAAAATTAAAAAATAAATCTGATTTATTTCCCTAGAAAGACATGAGAGAGTTTCATATATACATTTATAATTAAAGAGATTATGAGAAAATCATGTATGTATATCAGTTTATTTTGTGTGTGTGTGAAATTTAAGATAGTCTCCTGAGATTATATTTTAAAACATTTTTGATTTGTATGCATGAACTATATTTTGGTGGCTAATATTACTTCAAAGAAAAAGATTAACATTTTTTAGCAATTTTTAGTTTTATTTACCTTATTTGATTAGTATTCACCTGAGTCTATCTTAACAGATACTACATGTTAACAAAGTATTATACTTCATAATCATTTATTTTGTGTGCCCATGATAGCAGGTGTTTAGCATATTTGTTCTAAATTGAAACTGATGTATAATGAACTTCTTGGTCCTTAATGTAGTTAATGGATGTTTTTAGAACCACCCTAATGACTAAGATGACAAATTTGTTTTAAATAACTTTAACAAATTGTACTTTTTATTTTAATAAAAATGACATATATCACTTTGTGTACACAGATCCTACGTCATAATTATTATTCATTTTTTCTATAATTGCTAAATTAGAAATGTACACTGTACACTTTGAGTTAAAATTTTGGGGTATCATTATGATTTTTACTTTCGATGGGATTTTATGACTAGGGAAGGCATAATTTTCCTTCCATTTCCGACCTGGGCCGGTTCACCCCTCCTTAGGCAAGCTGGTGGTACCCCAAGGTCACCATATTGATTCCCAACTTAGTGCAGACACCCGATCAGCATAGTGCGCTACAGCCCAGAACTCCTGGGCTCAAGTGATCCTCCCGCCTCAGCCTCTGGAGTAGCTGGGACTACAGGCGCATGCCACCACGCCCTGCTAATTTTGCTCCCAGAAAGGTAACATTGAATATACCGTGTTGATCATGATGATGATGAAGATTACAATTTAAGTTACTCATAAACAATAATAAGCTTAAGTACATTGAGTTTCAAATTAAATAGGAAAGATAAGCTCCACAATTTAAAAAAATCTACCTCTTTTCTTAAACATTTTTAATTGAAGGACAGTTGAAAATGCAAAATTGCATAATAAGGAATTCATGGTATTCAAGCTGATTTTCATACTCTCTCTTCATCATAAAATCTAAGGAAAAATCAAAATACGTTAGCTGAAATATTTCCTTTCAAACATTTCTTTAATCACTACTGTATAACAAGTAATAAGGTCCATTTAATTTCTATTCTCAAATCTTTAAGCCACATTTCCATTCTAAACTTTTGGCTATAAATTTAGCCTTTTTGATTCCACCAAAGAAGGAAAAGAAGTAGAACATAACTTAATTACCTTCATATATTTTTATCATGCTTATTTTTGTTGTTTTTAAATAAATATTTGAATATATTTTAATGTATGTTTTACAAGTCTTTCAACTTAAAAAAATTCTTATTTTCCTATTGTTAGAGAAGTAAATTGAGATTCAAGAGATTACACATGCAAAAGAATGAAACTGGACTACAGCTTGTCCCCCTGTACTAAAATTAACTCAAAATGCATCAAAGATCTAAACATAAGACCTGAAACAATTAAGTACATAGAAGAAGACATAGGTACTCAACTCATGAACCTGGGTTTTAAAGAGCATTTTATGAATTTGACTCCAATGGCAAGAGAAGTGAAGGCAAAAATTAATGAATGGAACTACATCAGACTAAGAAGTTTTTGCTCAGCAAGAGAAACTGATAACAAAATAAACAGAAAGCCAACTACATGGGAAATGATATTTTCAAACAACAGCTCAGATAAGGGCCTAATATCCAAAATATACAAAGAACTCATAAAACTCAACAACAAACAAACAAACAATCCAATAAAAAAATGGGAAGAGGACATGAACAAACACTTCTCCCAGGAAGAAGTACAAATGGCCAACAGATATATGAAAAGATGCTCATCTTCATTAGTTATTAGAGAAATGCAAATCAAAACTGCAATGAGATACCACCTCACACCTGTTAGATTAGCTATTATTAACAAGACAGGTAATAGCAAATGTTGGAGAGGCTGTGGAGAAAAAGGAACCCTCATTCACTGTTGGTGGGAATGTAAAGTAGTACAACCATTATGGAAGAAAGCATGGTGGTTCCTCAAAAAACTGAAAATAAAACTACCTTATGACCCAGCAATCCCTCTACTGGGTATATACCCCCAAAACTCAGAAACATTGATACGTAAAGACACATGCAGCCCCATGTTCATTGCAGCATTGTTCACAGTGGCCAGGACATGGAAACAACCAAAAAGCCCATCAATAGATGACTGGATAAAGAAGATGTGGCACATATACACTATGGAATACTACTCAGCCATAAGAAACGATGACATCGGATCATTTACAGCAAAATGGTGGGATCTTGATAACATTATACGAAGTGAAATAAGTAAATCAGAAAAAACTAGGAACTGCATTATTCCATACGTAGGTGGATCATAAAAGTGAAACTAAGAGACATTGATAAGAGTGTGGTGGTTATGGGGGGAGGGGGGAAAGGGAGAAGGAAAGGGGGAGGGGGAGGGGCACAAAGAAAACTAGATAGAAGATGACAGAGGACAATCTGACTTTGAGTGATGGGTATGCAACATAATTGAAAGACAAGATAACCTGGACTTGTTATCTTTGAATATATGTATCCTGATTTATTGATGTTGCCCCATTAAAAGAATAAAATTATTAAAAAATAAAATAAAATAAAAAGATTACCATCTTACAAAAAAAAAGATTACAAGATTTAATTAGTGTTAGGTAGAAAAATCTATAAATTTTTTAAAAATTTATTTTAGAGAGAGAGGAAAGTAGGGAGACAAAGAGAAGAGAGATAGAGAGAGATAAACATCATTTTTTTCTCTCTTATTTATGCATTAATTAGTTGCTTCTTGTATGTGCTCTGATAAGGGATTTAAACCTGCAAACTTGGTGTATCAGGATGATGCTCCAACCCAGTGGTTCTCAAATTTTTTATGTCAGAGCACATTTAAAATCCTACAAATAATTATAGGTGCACTATATTCAAATTTCTGAGATATATGTGATAATAAGTCAAATATTAAAGAAAAATATATAAAGTCCAAGCGTGCTTTTATGGTAATTAAACAAAATAAATACAACAAAATTAAATTTATTCTGACATTAAAAAACATTTTTATGTAATATTTTTTGAGTTATGCTTTTTAGAATTCAAAGAAAGGAGGGGTGAAAAAATAAAAAAGTTATCTTTTATGTATAGATACATTCTTAGTAAGATTTAGTAAATTCAGAGGTCCTGGCACGAATGTGTTAAGTTTTTTCATTCTTGTGTTTATGAGAAACATGAGCCTGATATGCCCTAGCAATTTCTTCAATGTTTGTGCATATATTTGAAAGGCGTACTCCAATTTCCTCATCAATACATTGAAGAATTTCTCTCTTTTTACTCTTAATAGTGTTGAGTGCAGAAAACCCCCACCATACATATCATCTTAACTTTACACCAAACAAAGGATAGAAGAAACTTGTATCCAGTCTTTCTGGGAACATGGAGGGTAGTGTAAACAATCCAGCACCACAGCTTAACAGCCTTTTGCAACCTAATCAGGCAAGTGAGGTGGGGGTTGGGCAGACTGTCAGTTTACAGCAAATTCCCCACACCTCTGTCCCCCCAAAATCTCAATTCCAAAAACCCTGTTGGATTTTTTGGTCCCCAACAGGCACATAGTTCTCTGGAATACCATAGGGCCCACCTGGAAATCTTCTAGGGTGCACCAGTGTGCCCTGGTGCACACTTTGAGAACCACTGCTCTGAGTTAACCAGCTAACTGGCCAGGACCATACAGAATAATTTTTTATAGCCAAACTTTTTTTTTTTTTTATAAAGGATTTCTGCTAGCACATAGTTTATTAAAGATAAAAGAGAAAGATAATGGGACATAGGTTAAAAGGGAATCAAGGAGCAGCAAGATGTTCTAGGATAGAGATGAATTGTGCAAATTCTTTAGTAAACTAAGAACAAGAAATTACTGATAGGGAAAAGAAGGAAGTAGCAGTAGAAAGAGGATGTGATAGAGCCTAGTTCTAAATGGAGGATATGGAATCTAAGAAACTTTTGGGTAAAAATGTCCTCCTTAGAAATATCAATAGAGTGGAGAAAAGAATAGGTAAAGGCACAAGACATATTCAGCCAAAAGAAAGAAAATAGAGATCACATACAATGGAAGAAAATAAAAACTGAGCTTCCTATAAAGATTAAGGCACTTAGGTGTGTAGAAGATTGAAAGATAGGAAAGTCAACTAGGAATGTTAAGATTATTGCTAAGTACTATTGAAGGTCAACTAATAATAGATATCATTAATATTTAGCTCTTCAACAAAATACATAGACATCTTCTACCAACATCTTTCTAGGGAAAGATCTAATGAAACAGAATGTGTTCATCCAATAATGAACCTTGAGGATAAACAAATGATTTTTTTTCAAATAAAATGTATTGGTATGGCACTGGTTAATAAAAGTATATAGGTTTCAAGTTTACAATTCTATGCTACATCATCTATATATTGCATTATGTGCCTACTTCCCAAAGTTAAATCTTCTCCCATCACCATAAATTTGACCTCCTTTTTCCTTTACTACATAAACCCCAGGTTTCTTCACTCTTATTACCACTAAATGCTTTCTGTTTTAATGAGATTTTGTTTGTTTGTTTATTTGTTGCTTTCACTCTTATATCTGACTATATAAGTGAAATAATATAGTCTTTTAATAACAGTAGCTGTAAGTTATTGGTGCCACTATCAGTAAAATGGTTTTCATTTATTCAAATATTTATAGCTATATGAGGTAGATATATTGAATATTTTTATAGATGATGCAAAACAACATCTCCTTTACCGCAGAGCCATCAAATGTCAGAATCACAATTAGAATCTAGAGGGTGTTGTAAATTAAACATAAAAAACAAAAATAGGATATTAGAAAAAAGAATCTCGAGATACTCGACTACAACTTTTGTGCTATTGCTACTGGGCCATACTGCCTCATTCACAGGGCTGTGGATTTCAAAGCCAATAATGCTAACTGAATGATCCTGCTTGTAGGCTATAATAGTAATTCATTAGTTGGGCAAACAGGCTCTGCTCTCTATATTGACTGCTATAGAAATACCTTAATGTATACAAATAAACACACACCCTTGTGTTGCATTTTTGGTCATGGAGGTTGAAAGAAAGTACTATCTCTTCAAGGAGTAATACTCACTCCTTGGGTATCTGAGGTTACAAAAACATTATTTGTTCGTAACTTTTCAGGTAGCAGTAATCCAACAGTAGCCTTATAGAAAGATCAATAAAATAGTAATCTGCTCTCTGACATGGGTAACTTTTGGTACTTAACTCCTAATAGCTTTATAGACTGACCTTCTGGGAACTCCAGCTACTTAAGTGCAAAAACTGAATTTATTTAGTTGTTTTTTCTTGCATTATGTAGTTTAGATTAGAAGGTAAAAATTCTCTTTAGGTTTCTAGACCCCATAAAGGTAGGAGACTCCATCATTTTATCATTGGGGAAGGCCAGGGGGAAGAAAGTACATTGGGGATTCCCATCAGTCCATCACTAATACAGATTGAAGATGGATTTAATATTTTGATGAAGTGAAAAGATTTCTAGAATCAAAAATATTAAATTTACTTTCTATAATTCAGTGGAGAAAATAAGCATAGTGTTTATCTTTGTCAGACACTACAGGGTAAGTTGACAATGAATCAGAGAGAATTAACCCAGGTGATGAGATATTAGTAAATGGTGAGAAAATTTCATCCTGGCCATTTCCCCAATTCTTAAAAATATTCTAAGTGGCTCAACCTTTCAGACCTCTAAATATCCCAAGAAACAATATTCAAAGTCTCTGTGGCAAGGAGGAGATCAGCTTAGCAGACTTTCATGAAAGATAGTAGTTACTCAGAAATGAATACTGGTAAGCCTTAAAAATAAAAATAAAAATAAATGACTTCTGGACTTTTTTATCCAGATGAGAAAACCTATTGAGGAATAAGCAGGCCATACATGATAAGGAAGAGAGAACCTAGCACCTGGAGCTAAGTTTTCTATTTTTTGTTCCAATGGATACTATTTCAGGCAAGAGGATTTTTATAATGGTGACTTTGATACTCTTAGTAAGGTATAAAACGAAGTCAGATATACCATAATGTAAACTGTGATAGGGTGTGGGTCACAAAATAGAGAATGAGAAGCACCCAATGCTCCAGAATCAACATTAGAGCACACACTAAAGAAAAAGCAGTAAGATCAGACTTCAAAAGATTCAGTAAGAGATAGGTGTTTTTTATAGGCAAAAGCCAGAACAAGAATTTAAGTGATAGGAGTGAAAAGCTAGACAAGTAAACTAATAGCAGTCATTGGAACCCAGACTACCTCTATCCTGAACTCCTGTTGGTTCTGAAGTGAAATTTACCTATCAAAGATGGTTTTCCCCCATGTTATAACATGCAGCCCAGCTGGTAGTAATTGTGTGACTTATTTAGGCAGGTAAAGGAACTACAGTATTAGTGTTACAGACCCATCTCAAAATATTCTACTATTTATTTAAATGACAATGGTTTTCAAAACGTAAGTCCTGATCTGATACATTGTGTTAGAGAGTGCAGATACTTCGAGTGCAATTAGTCCTTAGATCCATTCCAATCACAGCAAGTCTTAGGGGACATTTTCAAAAGGAAATGTATAAACCACACATTCATTTTTAATCCTCACTTCCTTCTAAGGAAGACAGTGTGGGTATGGTAGAAAATCCAAGTCTTTTGAAATCACCCTCTGATGTGAGTTCTGGTTTTGACAACTAATAGTTTTGTGTTGTTGAGTTACCTTTCTGAGCTTTTTGTAAAATATCGTAATATGTAAAACGGGACTATGTAATAGTCTGACTGTATTTTAGGTATTTAACTGCTGTGTGTTTTAAAGTGCCACCTCTCCCTTTTCACCTTCTGCCTCACATCTGAGCAAGCTGCAAAGAAAGCCTGCTTGCTTCTGCCAGTAGGATGGGCAGGAAGTACAAGCCATGCAAGATCAGTAACTTCTTTAAACCCTAACCACAAAAACCCCATGCAACTCTCCTTTCCTTGCTTCTCAAGCAATTTTCAGACCTTCTTGGGACCTACCCTGCTCTCACAGAAAGGCTCATTACATGATAATGAACTCTCTCACATTCCCTTAGTGTCCATCTTCATTCTCAACATCTGAACCAAATATTGGGTTGAGGAAAAATTCCACTTCTTCAGGTATGACCCTCAAAAGGATAATTCAGTGATATTCTGCCACAGTATAATAATCGAGACCTGCAATTTTATTAAATGAAGTGCAGGGTTTTATTATTGCCAGATCAATGACAAATAATACTTTTTTTCCCCATTCAATCTGAACTATAAGGCACAAAACAAAGATAGTGAACATTATATTCTTGCAATTGATGATGCATTAAGAAATCTACAACTAATTATGAAGTTACAAATTTCAAACCTGTCTTTCCCTTTCCAACAGAAAACAATAGCATTAGGCTTTTCCTATATAGAGGACTAAGGTTGGTGGCCAGCTGGGTCTATTTGTCTTATCACAAAGACTGTTTCTGTGAGAGCTTCCATACTACTTTTCTTTTAAGAATGCTATGAAGATTAAAGAAGCAATCTCTGATCAAAAGAGTATGTCAGTAATGTGTTTCCTCCAGTCTTTTCCCACCCTAGCCCTAATAACTCATAAGATGTAGGCAATCCAGAGCCTGCAAGCCCATATATCCGGCTGTAGTAAGTGAATGAAGGAGTGAATAGCCAGTCGGTTTCTATTACTTTTAAGAATAACTTCCAAATAACTTCAGAATAAAGTACCTTGCACAGACTTTCATTTATAGTGGCTGTAACTCTGTGCTGATATTACTCCACAGAGGGAATAAGGAATTTAAATTTTACTAACTCTTAGTGGCTTGAGGGAATAGAGCAAATAAAATGTCTACAGCATCTCTCTGGGGAAGGAACCACAAATTCATAAAAATCTACCCTTTAACTTTCTGAATGGCATTTGTCTTAGCAGTCCTTTTATAAGGCCAAAGTCATGGGAATTGTTATAACAGAACAAAAATAGCTGATTTAAAAATTCTGATACCATTTGTTGGAGAGTAAAAGAATTGCCAATCTTTTTATTTCTTTCCTTACACTCTAGATGTTTTAATAATACATGGCACAGCAAGCACTAGGGCGAGTGATATTTAATAATTTTTAACATAAGGAAGGTCTGGAGATAGAACTACAGGTGAATGAATTCATAAATACTAGCTAATTTCATCAAACATATATTAAGTATACTATACATTATATTCTATGATAAAACCTAATAGATGGGGTGGGAATGGAAGTACATGTGCAATTTAGACTTCATGTAAATTTAGAAGTAGGGGACATTTACTGAATATTTAATATTCTGAAGATAAGAGTAAGTGCTAAATAAAATTATAGACTCATAATATACACAAAAGAAAAATAGAATTAACATTTAACTTAAAGTCTGAAGATTGAAGAGTATTTTAGACTAAGGAAGTGATTTAAGAACAGGCCTATAACAGGGGTCGGGAAACTTTGGCTGAGAGAGCCATGAACGCCACATATTTTAAAATGTAATTCCGTGAGAGCCATACAATGACCCATGTACATAACACATTATCCAATAAAAATTTGGTTTTGTCCTGGAGGACAGCTGTGATAGGCTCCAGCCACCCGGAACCATGAACATGAGCGGTAGGAAATCAATGGATTGTAATACATGAGAATGTTTTATATTTTTAACATATTTTTTATTAAAGATTTGTCTGCAAGCCAGATGCAGTCATCAAAAGAGCCACATCTGGCTTGCAAGCCATAAGATCCTGAACCCTGGCCAATAACATGGATTTGACCAAGTTACCTTTGAAATGAGGGTGTCTGTTAAGAGAGTGTGTGATAAGAGACAGAACCAAAAAAGGCTGGGGTTAGAATGTAGAAGGTAGCCCTGGCTGGTTGGCTCAGTGAATAGGGTGTCAGCCCAGTGTGCAGATATCCCAGGTTCAATTCCCTATCACAATACACATAAGAAGCAACCATTTGCTTTTCTTCCTCTCTCTGTCCCCTTCTCTCTCTCTTCCCCTCTTGCAGCCAGTGGCTTGATTAGTTCAAGTGATGCCTCCAGGTACTGAGGATAGCTCATTTGATTAAAGCATTGGTCCCCAAAATGAGATTGCCAGGTGGATCATGGTCAGGTTACATCATGCAGGAGTCTGTCTATCTTCCCTCCTCAAACTTTAAAAAAAAAAAAAGAAGAAGAAGAATGTAGAAGGCATTGAATAACTGTAGGTCAAATAAGTTTGTAAATATGATATATATTTTTGCTCGCTTTTAGTTTGCATTGGGTGTGGGAGACAGGCTATAGGCTGGCAAGTTCCTTATAGCCTAAGGCTTGGTTTTAAGACTAACCTTTTCCCACCCTTTTAATACTAAGATCTTCTCAAGACTAAGCTTTTCCCCACACCCTTGACTGTTGCATAAGTGGGGTGGTGCACTCTTATGAGGAATCCCATATATGCCTCTGATAAGTGGCTTTGTATCAGAGACTTCCTTACTTATAAATTGGCTTAAAGGCTTTCATTTCTACATTATAAAATAAGGCAGACTGGGAGAACTCTCTCTCAGAGATCCTATCATCAGCATTGCAGGGGAGAGGCAGTCAAGATGGTGGAATGCTGAAATAGAAGCCAGTTTATGCAGAGTTTGTGAAAAGAGAAGGAGATGGGAAACAGAGGTGAATAAGGCTGGTGAGGTAGAAACCTTTGATTCTAGGAATACTCGAATAAGTCAGTGGCTTTGGGAGCTCTGAATGGAAAGGGAACTATTTTCCCACTGTGTATATTTCTTGCCCACTGGGTGCGAGCTAGGTTTAAAGGTAATGGCCCACAAGTTCTTGGCTCCATTCTTTCATTACTGTCTGTCCAAATCAAATGCAAACCTGCATGGGCCAGGTGGCTCTGATGGTGGCCACGACTACTGGCCATACATTTTGCATAGTCTGTGGCAGGATTCAGATCAGTTTGGTATGGAGCCACCATTACCTTTGAGCAGTGGAGTAGAGTACTGGCTGCTGTTATGGTTCCCCATGGCTGTCCTTTTGAGGACTGTAGGCTGCCTGACTTTTACAGCCATGAATGAGGAAACCAAGAGGTCTGTGGAAGAGGCTGCCCAGTACCTGCAAACTGAGCAGTGGAAGGAGCTAGAGCAAACGCGGGAGAAAGATGCTGACCCTGGAGGTGGAACAAGCACCGGAGAAGGAGGCCAACCAGGTTTTGTGAGATTCACCTGGAAATGGAGCAAGTGCTGGAGAAAGAATTACAGGTGTGTGAGCTGAAGATTGCCCTGGAGATTGCCCAGAGCCAGCTGCAGCAGGAGGCCAGGGCCCAGGCTGCAAGGCCTGTGGGATGGCAGGCAGCGGCAGCCTGGGGCTTGAGCCCAGCAGCAGAAGCCAGCATTTCCAGCTTCTCCACTGAGGATGGGAAGGCTAAAGATGCTGTCCAGAGTCTCCAGAAGGTGAGAACCCAGCATCAAGGAGTACCTACTATGCCCCTGGTAGGTTTGCAATTTTGAGACATAGGGGTGAGTGCCATCATGCTCTCTGGAGCAGAAATGAAAATGCTAACTGCCATTGCCATGTGCTTCCCCTTGTGACAGTGTAAGACCTGCCAGGATGGCAGGGATGAGGAGGGCTGAGGTCCCATGTGCGTGGACTGATTCTTGGACTATGACCAGAGTGGCACTGGCTCCTTTGTTGAATGGACTTATAGATTTTGGACAATGTAAATTACCCTGATGGGGACTGGGGGTGGCTTTGCTGGAGGCCCTCCCCCTGCCCTGGGAAGCTTTTCACATGGCTAGAAAGAAGTCCAAGGACATTTTGTGCTTTTGGCAAAGTGCTCAGAGACTGGTGAAATGTACCTTTGTAATTATTAAAACTCTATGATTTGTGCTATTGTTATAATTTGTGTAATGTGCCTAATTTCCTTGTGCAGGAATACTTGTGCTTTAGATTGTGAAATGAGCAAAAGGAGTGGAATGTAGGTCAAATAAGTGTGCAAATATGATATATATGTTTGCTCGTTTTTAGTTTGCATTGAGAGATAGGCTGTAGGCTGGCAAGGTGCTTATAGCTTAAGGCTTGGTTTTAAGACTAAATCTTTCCCACCCTTTTAATACTAAGATCTTGTCCAAACTAAGCTTTTCCTCACACCCTTGACTGTTGCATAATGTGGGGTGGTACACTCTTATGAGGAATCTGATATATGCCTCTGATAAGTGGCTTTGTATCAGATATTTCCTTATTTGTAAATTGGCTTAAAGGCTTTAATTTCTACACTATAAAATAAGGCAGACAAGGAGTTCTCTCTTAGATCCTGCCATCAGCATGCAGAGGAGAGGCAGCCAAGATGGCAGAGTGCTGATGGCAAAGCCAGTTTATGCAGAGTTTCTGTAGGGAGGAGATGGGGAACAGAGATGAATAAGGCTGGTGAGGTAGATACCTTTGATTCTAGGAATACTCGGATAAATCAGTGGTTTTGGGAGCCCTGAATGGAAAGGGAAGTGTTTTCCCACTGTATGTGTTTTCTTGCCTGCCGGGTGCAAGCTAGGATTAAAGGTAATGGCCAGGTGGCTCTGATGGTGGCCACGACTACTGGCTTTACAGTAACATACATACAAAAGAAAATTTTTTTGTTTTATTTTTGTTTTTGTTGCTGTTTTTCTTCTGATAATCCGAAGTATCACTGAAACGTTTTAGTAAGAAAGTGAAACTTAGCCTAGAGGTTCTAGATTGCCCCTTTTATTGTGCTAGCTAATTATCAAAAGAATAAGAATGTACTGGCCAAAATTAGCCCTTTCTCCATGTCAGCAAGAATTACATTAGTCATTCTTTTCCTTTGTTGCCTGACCTCCCTTCTCTGTAATCCCATTACCTTTGTTCTGCTTCTGGTTAATAAAAGCTGAAGGAGAAGAAGATTTAGGAGGTATTTGTCTCCTTGACAGCCTCTCCCTCTTCCTCTTGACATCAGTTTGTATCTTAAACAGTTTTTCTTCACATAACACTGGTAGTTCCCAGTGGGCTAGAGTACTATATACCCTAATTTCAGTTCTCTCTCTGTTCTCCTAAAAGTGAGATGCTCATGGGACCAAGCATCCCTTTCTTCTTTTGTGCCATGGCATTTAAAGAAAGTGTGTTATGCTCATATGGGGAAGACTTTTCTGCTCAGCTTTACCTGTGACCAGGTGGCTCAGTCTGTTTAATTCTGAGATTCAAAATTAGGAAGTACACAGACATAAACCACACTTTACAATGTCAGCATATTAATGAATGTGATATTCAGTTCTACATTCAAGATATTATAATCTCAATATTAATGCTGAAAATGGAGTTGGAATAGGGGTATTTTTGTTTTCAATGCTCAACTCCTTATTAGTTTCATCATAAAAACATAGACATCTTTATATATTTGATGCAAAGTATTCAACCCTTCCAACTCAGATGTCATACAGTTAAATGCTCTTAAAAACTGAGTGATGTTTTGTTATCTACATGTGAGAGTTGACAATATTGAAACTTAGAATAGTTACGTAATGTTCCAAAATCATTCTGAAGGGTTGAAAAAAGACCAAATTAAGATTAGCTGACTCAAAACCAATGTTCTTTCATTGTTAGCTTAAATTTCCTCTGTATATCTGTAAAACAATCTCTATAAATATGTACATTTTCAAAAAAGATTAGGTAAATAAGAGCAAGCAAGTTACATTTTAATAATATAAAACAGAAGTAAAAATTTTAATTAGGCACTAGGAAAAGGTATTCAAATGATGGACAGAAAAGGAAAATATACGGGTGACATTAATAAAAATGAGAATTTCTGGTATGACGTGAAAGAGAGCTAAGAATAAAAGATTTTTGAGGCTGATAACCTTTATTGCTAAAGAAGGTGATGTGTATAACAAAAAGAATAATGATTATGAGTTCAGCTGTGGGAATAGTGAGTTTCAGTTATTGAAGTCATACATATTTGTCATGTAAAAAGTTAAATATGGACCTAAAGCTAAAATGAAATTTGTAAACCCTCTTTAAATAAGTTTATAGATAGATTGAGTTCATATAAATGATCTCAGAGTGAAATATAGCTAAAGGAAAATATAAGTATATTTTGAGGTGTATCTAGGGATGGAGGTGAGTGAGAGCAGATGCCATTGAAGCCAAGGTCGAAGAAACAAGTGGTGATGTACCTAAGAGAAACTGTATTCTAACAGCAGTTTAATTATGTTCTCAGATGGAATTAGGAAAATTATTCCTCTGAGTTCTCAGAGCAATATAAGTACTGATTTATTCATTCACTTAGCAAATATTTATTAGTGTTTTGCTTTCCTGTGAGTTACAGTATGAAGATTATAGAACCTTCACTTTTATGGAATTACAGAAGATAGACTAAGGCTCCCTGGTGTGGAGAATTTGGGGCAAAGTTTCACAAAGTATAAGATATTTTACTAAGGTTTTGGCAATCAGGAAGGAAAATTACAGTCCACAGTGGTGTAAACCAGTACCCAGAGTCTTAAAAATATGTTTAATTTTCCAAGTGTGTTGTTTTATAAGACCATGAGAGCCATAGTATATATGTGAGCATAATCAGGATATAAAACTGAATAAATTGCCTGGAGCAGGTTATGAAGAACATTTTATACACTATTACAAAGATTACTGATATAGTCAGTACCTGAAAACACTGAGGATTTTAAAATATGGAAGGATTACAATCAGATATGTTGAGAAAGTTAACTGGAAAAGTTCAGAAGAATGTATATAAGGCAGAAAGAAAGGGAATATAATAGTTTGAAGGTTATTGTAATGGCACAGAGAGACTTATCTGAACTAAATTGCTAATACTAGTGTAAAGAGAAGCAAGAATGAAGGTTTCCTCCATTATAAAAGAAATTCTATTTCTTGAAAAATATTTAAAACCTAAATGATGATATGAAGATTTGTCAATTTATTGATGACTTAAAGAAAACTATAATTAATATTTTGTATATTTCATGATGGTGTGGCATGTGTATATATGCACATGTGTAACCATATATATATATATATATATGAAGCTAAATACCAAAAACAATTTTGCACTTATACTATATATATATGTATAATATATCACATACACTTTCCCATATATTAATATAATATTCAAAATACTAGCCATAATTTCATAGTATTACTGAAATATATCACTGGAATCTGGAACATATTATAATGTAAACATTATTTTAAATATAGGTTGTTTCCAATTTTTAACCATTATTTATTATAGAAGATTTTGAGTTATACTGGCAACTGCTCAGCAGAAATATAACAGTTGTTTTTACTTTTCAAGCTATATATTAGTTCCTTATCACTTCACTAATAAAAATATTAGCAATATTTTTAGCAATATTTTTTAATATTGCTAATTTGGTAGATGAAAATAATATCCTCTTATTAATCATTCATACAGTTAAACTTTTCCTCAGGTTTATTTGCCTCTAGTATATGAACTTGAATTAAATACCTATTCATATGAGACATATTCTTATAGTATCAATGCTTGTGTATTATAGTGACTTCATAAATCCATTGGGTATTAATTTCTAGAGAATCCTCTAAAATTTATTGATTGAGTAAACTTATTTGTGTCCTTGGTATGCATCAGAGACAGTTCCAAGTTATTTATACAGCAGTAGGCATTTCATAAATTTGAAGTCCACATTCAACACACTCTGTGCCAACAACAATCCTTAGTTTTACTTTGTGAAGCATCATGTTTACTCTAAATTCATCTCAGATATTTTAGATGACATTGGCCCAATGTCTGGTCACTAAAGTTGGGGCATGTTACTTGGGAAAGGTCAGCTGGCACATTCCATTTTTTTATGCTATGATTATTTCATCAAAGATGTACATCAATCCAAGTGAAGTTCATCAAAGCTAATGAAAACCAATTTTCTATAACGAAATCAAACTCTCTCATCCATTTGGTTTGTTGATATTGTAAAATTAAAGAAATCCAGGGCAATTGAATAGCATTTGAGAGTGGCAGCAGCTCAGTAAGGACAGGCCAAGACAGTTCTGAATGTCGGCCCTCCCAAAGCCACATCCAACATTGTACTGTTATGTGAATTTACGAAGATTATCTTTCCTTAAACTGGTCTGGATTTAATTATCTGCTATTTACAACAGGTTGAATTGATACAATAATAAAAAACTTAAAACCACCCCATCATTTTTTTTATAACTACACTTAATTACTTATTTAGCTGGATTTATCTTGAAACATAAGTTCTCAAGTGATTCAACATGTCAGTGTCCCTAAGACCTTGGATAGTGGGGCTATTTTGTTTAGTGTAAATATAGCATAACGATATGTTCCAGAATTTGTCATTTTTAGTTTTGGAATTAAGTATGTTATTACTGTTCTTGAAAAAAACTTTATTATGAACAGATTAAAATGTACAGATATTTCATGAAACAAAGAAATGAATTCATTCTATATGTTTGGCAGTCGGTGCCTCTGTCATGATGTAGTTCAAAGATTGTGTTTTCCAAGTCATAAGGGCAAAGCAAAGACATATGTCTTTAATCACGAAATAAATTCTTGTTGCTTGACCAGACAGTGGTACAGTAGATAGAGCATTGGCCTGGGATACAGAGGATCCAGGTTTGAAACCCTGAAATCTCTGGCTTGAGCGTGGGCTTACCAGCTTGAGTGCGGGGTCTCTGGCTTGAGTGTGGGAACATAGACATGACTCCATAGTCGCTGGATTAAACCCAAAGTTTGCAGGCTTGAAACCCAAAGATATTGGCTTTAGCAAGGGTCACTGGCTTGGCTAGAGCCTCCCAGTCAAGGCACATATGAGAAAACAATCAATGAACAACTAAGATGCCGCACCTAAAAATTGATGCTTCTCATCTCTCTCCCTTCTTGTCTATCTGTCCCTATCTGACCCTCTCTCTGTCTCCCACTAAAAATAAATAAATAAATAAATAAATAATTTTGTTTCAAATCCCCAACTTTCTTAACTTCTAGGAAGTAATATGAAATTTAGGTACACAAATTTATTATGAACACAATAGGTGTGATTTAATTTTTTATTTCATTTGAAATCACATTAGTGGTAGATCATATGTTTGCATTTATCACATATTAAAGAACACTATGAGAAATGAGATATTGCTCTTTGCTTATCAATATTTCTTTTCAAAATAAAGGTATTTGACATTTTTTATTTGTTTATTTATTTAGCATTCTTACTATAAAAAAGCAGCAGTTTTTGGCCCTGGCCGGTTGGCTCAGTGGTAGATCTTCTGCCAGGCGTGCAGAGGTCCCGGGTTCGATTCCCGGCCAGGGCACACAGGAGAAGCGCCCATCTGCTTCTCCATCACCCCCCTTCCTTCCTCTCTGTGTCTCTCTTCTTCTCCCGCAGCCGAGGCTCCATTGGAGCAAAGATGGCCCGGGCGCTGGGGATGGCTCGTTGGCCTCTGCCCCAGGCGCTAGAGTGGCTCTGGTCGTGACAGAGCGACGCCCCTGGTGGGCGTGCCGGGTGGATCCCGGTCGGGCGCATGCGGGAGTCTGTCTGACTGCCTCTCCATTTCCAGCTTCAGAAAAATACAAAAAAAAAAAAAAAAAGAGCAGCAGTTTCTTATTTTTCCAGGTGTTTTTCCTTAACTGTTTTATAATCTCAACCTGGATCAAGTTTAACTTATTTCTTTTCTCCCCAGCTCCACTATCTAGTTAAATAATGCACAGGATAGAAAACAGAATCTGTCTGATGCTACTTTTTATTAACAATATTCATGCTCATCATATATTATTTTTACCTTTTAATATTGGCTACAGTCTTCTTTTCTATTCCTAAAGCTTTGAGGGGGTTTTGGACTTAGTAACTTTATATTTGGATAACTGAAACAGTTTGCCTACATTGTTTCCCTGATTTTACTGTCTCTCTGAGTCACTCAATCTGTCTTAAATCTGGCATCACAGGAACAAAATAATGATTTATCTAAAATGCAAAAGTTATCATACATTTCAGCTTTTTATTATAAACACATTTGGTTAGAATACTTTTTTATTTTATTTTTTACATAATCATATTCAGAACTAAACTCTTAATATGACAGAATTTCCTTTGTCTCATCCCACTTTTCCTCATGCCTACCTGTGATTTTCCTCTCCTACCATGTCCTTCTATTCTCTCTTTCTTCCTTTCAGCCATTCAACCAGTAAGTGTTAAGTTCCTGCTTAACTAATAGTGCATTTAATACACCCAATTCTTACAGCAGTTCTATAAAGTAAAATTTAGCATTTCAAAGTAAGAGTTAGTTTACAGATGGGGAAATTGAATGATAGAGATTCCTAAGAAGAAATGATGATAATACCTTTGCAATGGTTATCAGGTGAGAGATTCCAGCCCTACACACAATGACCTTTAATCAAACTAAGTTACTTTCATTTTAACAAAATGCATCGTCTTTCCCTTCCTTCCATGACTTTCTTTCTTTCTTGTTTTTAAAAATGGTTTTATTGCCTGACCTGTGGTGGTGCAATAGGTAAAGCCTTCGACCTGGAATGCTGAGGTCGCTGGTTCAAAACTCTGGGCTTGCCTTGTCAAGGCACATGTGGGAAGCAACTACAATGAGATGCTTCCCGCTCCTCACCCTACTTCTTGTTCTCTCTCTCTCTAAAAATCAACTAAATAAAATCTTTTTTAAAAATGGTTTTATTTATTGATTTTTTTAGAGAGAGAGAAAGAGATAGGGAGGGAGACAGGAACAGGAAGCATCAACTCATAGTAGTTGCTACTTGTATGTGCCTTGACTGGGCAAGCCCAGGGTTTTAAACTGGTGACCTCGTCATTCCAGGTTAACACTTTATCTTAGGTTGACACAGCCCCCATAAGTCAGGCTGACTTTCTTCTTTAAACTCGCCTTTCTTCCAACCAACTTCAGTAACCATGAGTGAAGCTTAATCAAGTTGAGATGAATTTTTGATCCAGTATACACAAAATGGTGTGTATTTGATAGTTTTTTATGTAATTTATTTTGTTTCTATTTGCAAGTGTTTAAGAAGCTATTCCTGTACTTTAAAGAGTCTCAGCTCTTAAAGATACACTGGGACACTTCTAGAAGGTATTTCAACAGTTTTAAAAAAATGCCTTTTCCATAGGCATCATTTTAAAGTTGTGTTGAGTAAATATATAAACTTGGGATCCAGGAAGATCTAGGTAAGAATGACTGCTCTTCCATTACCAACTAGGAAGTCACAGGTGTTAATTATGGTATCCAAAGGGGAAATTATCTTATGATTGAAATAAGATGATAAAGCTATTTTCTTTTTTATTTTAGATTTTATTCATTCATTTTTAGAGAGAGAGGAGAGAGAGAGAGAGAGAGAACCCAGGAGGAGGAGCAGGAAGCATCAACTCCCATATGTTCCTTGACCAGGCAAGCCCAGGGCTTCGAACCAGTGGCCTCAGAGTTCCAGGTTGAAGCTTTATGGACTGAGCCACCACAGGTCAGGCTGTTATTTTCTTTTTAACATTAAGTTACTGTGATGATTAAATGTTTTGGAGCATGAAAAAGATGATTAGAGCACAGTGCTTGCTATATAGTATTTTCTTAATAAGTGTTATATATTTATTATGACTGTTATATCCACGTTGTTGGTCTTCCTGAAACTTTGTTTTCAAAATCTATTTTTTAAAACACATAATATGCTAGACATAATAGATGTGATGTTAATAACGTTTTTAGAATGTCAGTATGCTAAGGAGACAGAGGTAATATTGATAGTGTATAAAAATTGGCCTAATATTTTTCAATTATTTAAGCTTGCTTCTTCTCATCATTCTGCTATCAGAATTCATGTTTACAAATGAAGCAGAATCAAACTATCAAAAATATTTATTTAATAATGTTTCTACATGATAAAAGAATTTGAAGAAAATAAAGGATACAAAAAGTAGTTATTAATTAGAACGTATATTTTTTGCAATATGCCTAGATATTATTATTTTTACTTCAAAAATGTCAAATTTTAAAGGCTAATATAACACCTTTTGAAATCTTAAAGCACCAAAGAAGCATAATCCCTCTAAGGAAAGAAGAAAAATGTTTTTTCAATAGTGTGAATTATTTTTAGACCTCCTACTTGAACAATACATTATTAAAATTTTCTGAAATGATTGACTATTGTTTTAAGTGCTTTTTGTATTTTAATGCGGGGTTGATAAACACACTTTGGATTGGAAGTCCAGAGTCTCTTGCTTTCATGGCATCTGGTGAGGCATTTTATCTCTCTGTACCTCATCTTCCCATCAGAGACTTAGCAACTTACATAATGTCTAATCTACATTAATAGCCATGTTGTGGTGTTACAGAAAGATCCAGCAATTGCATATATCTAGAGACTCTATTATTTACAAGTTGGGTAATTTGACACATTAGTTAATATAATTGAGGCGAATTTTTTTATCAGAATGATAAATGTAATTATATTCACTTTATACATGGGTTGTGAGAAATATATGTACTTTGTTTTAACTTCTGTACTGTGCTTTGAAGATAGTAAGCACTCAGTAAATGTTAGCTAATATTAATATTTTATAAAAAAATTCAGAATATTCAGCCCTTAATTTTCCTCTATGTCTAAATCAAACTTCATACCCTTTAAGTTATTTGATTATTTTTTTTTTATTTAACAAAATATTTTATTAGGCTTGGACTATTTACTATGCCCAATACAAATCTCTGTGTATACCATGATAATATCATAGTCATGGAGCCTGCCTTCACGGAGTCCTGTGGGAAATACACAATGTGCAAGTAACTCACAGTAAGTGTTTAATTAGGATAGTACATAATAGAAAGAAATAGAGGCAATTTTTGTGGGAGACCAGAATGGAGGAGATATTTAAGACTGACTGGTAAGGGAAGGCCTCTCTGAGGAAGTGACTCGAAGTCAGAAAGAAAACAACCAAAATGAAGAATGATTGCATGGGTGTTCCAGGTGAATAAACTGGTGAGGATTGCAAAGAGAAGGGCGTAGAGAAAAGGGATAGCCAGGAGAAAGAGCTTGGCTTGATAGAGGAAAAGAAAACCTCTTGGCTAAGAAGTGTGAATGAAACATGATGAAGAGTAGCAAGCATTAAAGCTGGAAAGATGGGCAGGGATCTATGATATTTGGCATCACAGAATACAAGTATTTTGAAAATCAATCTAGGTTTGTCATAAAGGATTTTCAATAAGAAAAATAATATGGCCAGACTTGTGGTTGTGCAGTGGATAAAGCGTCAACCTGGAACGCTGGGGTGGCTGGTTCGAAACTCTGGGCTTGCCTGGTCAAGGCACATATAGGAAGCAACAACTATGAGTTGATGCTTCTTGCTTTTCCCCCCTCCTTCTCTCTCCTCTTTCTCTCTCTCTCTCCTCTCCTCTCTCTCTAAAAATAAATAAATAAATAATAATAATGAAAGAAAGAAGAGGAATATGATTCTAACTTACATTTTTAAAACATCGTTTCAACACTGGCTAGATATGCATAATAAAAGGGCATAAGTGAGATAAGAGCGGAAGGAGTTAAGTGACATTATAGTGGACGAGACCTACTGACATGAACTAGGGTTGTAGCACTAAACATATAGAATAATGACAACAACAATAAAATAGCTAAACTTTACCGAGAATATATGATATGCTACATACCATCCTAAACAATTTTTACTTCTGAAATTTCCTCTGGTCTCTTACCTGTAGCCACAACTGATATTTCTACCATCTCCATAATTTTGTCTTTTCCAGAATATCATATAGTTGCAATCATATAGTAGTTAGCCTTTTCAGATTGGCTTCTTTCACTTAGTAATATGACTGACTGTAAGTTTCCTCTATGTCTTGTGATGGCTTGATAGTTCATATATTTTTTAGTGCTTACTGATATTCTATTTTCTGAATGTGCCACAGTTTATTTATCTACTTATTTACTGAAGAATATTTTGGTTGCTTCCAATATCTGGCAATTTTGAATAAAGTTGCTATAAACTTATGAGTGCAGGTTTTTGTGTGTACATAAATTTTCAATTCATATCATCTCCTTGAATAAATATCAAGGAGAACAACTGCTAAATTTTATCATATGCTAAGAATATGTTTTATTTTGTAAGAAACTTCCACAGAAACTTCCAAAGTGGCTAGAATATTTTGTATTCCTACCAGCAGTGAATGAGAGTTTCTCTTGCTCCATGTCTTTGCTAGCACTGGTGTTATCAATGTTCTGAATTTTGGCCATTCTAATAGGTATTCAGTGGTATGTCATTTTGTTTTAATATGCATTTCTCTAATTGCATATGATGTGGACCATACTTTTATATGCTATTTTGTTATGTGTATATCTTTAAATTTTTTTTACTTGTTGATTTTTGAGAGAGAACAACATTGATTTGTTGTTCCACTAATTTTAAATTATTGGTTAATTCATATATGTGCCCTGACCCAGGATTGAACCGCAACTGTGGTGTATCAGGACAATGCTCTAACCAACTGTGGTACCTGGTCAGGCCAACGACGTGTGTATCTTTTCTATGAAAGTGTTTGTTAAAATCTTTGGCTCATTTTTATCAGGTTGTTTGTTTTCTTATTGTGAGCTTTAAAAATTCATTTTATGTTTTGAATACCAGTCTTTTATAGGATGTGTCTGTTACAAATATTTTTTTCTATTTAGTGACTTGTCTTTCAGACTCTTGAAGTGTCTTTCACATAGCAGAAGTTTTTAATTTTAATGAAGTTCAGCTTATTAATGATTTCTTCAATAATTGTATTTTTGGTATTGTATCTAAAAGGTTTTTGCCAAATCCAAGGTCATCTCAATTTTCTTCTACATATCTGCAAGAAGTTTTACAAATTTGTGCTTTACATTTAGATCTATGATCTATTTTTAATTAATTTTTATGAAGGGTTTAAGGTCTGTGCATGCTACACATTTTATGTGTAAGTTATTACCACTAATACATAATGAGAAACTACAGGTTGGAGAGTTTATCACTTCCTGTAGAGCACACTGCTATTGATAGGACAGAACAAGCATCAGGAAGCTTAATATGACAGCCCATGCTCTTAATTATAATGTTATATACCTCACTATAAAACAGTGATCTCATTAGAGATAGGTTTTTTTTTAAAAGTCTTTTTTTTTTAAATTTTAATTTAATTTTATTTATTCATTTTAGAGAGGAGAGAGAGGGGGAGAGAGAGAGAGAGAGAGACAGAGAGAGAGGAGAGAGAGACAGGGGGGAGGAGCTGGAAGCATCAACTCCCATATGTGCTCTGACCAGGCAAGCCCAGGGTTCCGAACCAGCGACCTCAGCATTTCCAGGTTGATGCTTTATCCACTGCGCCACCACAGGTCAGGCGAGATAGGTTTTAATGTATAATATATAAAAGAAAAATGTCTTGGATATGGGAGGTAAGTGCAAATCAAAAATCAAAGATGACTGAGATGTTTTTAAATGGAAAGTTTTATTGGTGCATACCACTAACAAAAATTGAAAAAATAACTCATAAGTAGTTATTATTTAAATTAATGAGCTTGATTAAGATTGTCACTGAATACATGGAAGTGACAAAAGAAGAACCATATAATAATTCAACATTTTTGTGTCTGATAACAGAGGACAAAAAGAAAAGGATCTCAGAGGAAGCCAAAAAGGTGGGAGTATAAGTCCTGGAGTATGTGTGAGCAACTCAAGGAGAGAAATGATAACGGAGTTTACTATCACTGAGATGTTCAGGAAAACGAGATATTAGAAATGTCTTATTGATGTGGAGGACCCAAGTTCAAAACCCCGAGGTCGCCAGCTTGAACACGAGCTCATCTAGTTTGAGCAAGGATCACCAGCTTGAGACTAAGGTTGCTGGCTTGAGCAAGGGGTCACTCGGTCTCCTGTAGCCCCTCAGTCAAAGGCACATATGAGAAAGCAATCAATGAACAACTAAGGTGCCACAACAAAGAATTGATGCTTCTCATCTCTCTCCCTTCTTGTCTGTCCGTCCCTATCTATCCCTCTCTCTGTCTCTTTCTATCTGTGTCATAAAAAAAAAGAAAAAAGAAAAGAGAAGCAAAAAAGAAAAGAAAGTGTCTTATTTGGGAACAAAGGTGGTTGGTGATATTAAAGAAGCTTATTTGGAAACAGAGGTGATTGGTGAAGTAGAGAATTGAAGTCATGTTTGGAGTATGTCTAAAGTGATTAAGTGAGGTAGGAAAATTTGAAGACTGTGTATGTCTGTACATTTTCAATGCAACAAATAAATAAATAGTTGCTTACAAAATTCTTACAAATAGCATAAAATAAATTTTGATGTATTAAAAAGTAGAGAAACTAAAGAAGAGCTGTGTATGGTTTGAAGAGCCAGAATATTTAAAGTATTCTATATAGGCACTCATAAAAGTGACTACTAGAGGGATGTGAAGAGTTACTTAGTATTATGTAGACCTTCTTTGAGTGTAGAAGTCATAAGTTTATATTGATGTTTATTTCTTTTTTTGTTTGGATGATTCTCTTCATTAATGTTCAGCTTCATAAGCATAAGTGTGGAAAAAATAAGAGGTAAGTTCATCAAGGAATGCTGTTTTTCCAATTCTTTCCAAGAAGATAATCAAGAAAAAAACCTTAAATTATTATGTGATTAATTACTTTAATAAATTGTGAAATAGTAACTGGAAAAGTAGAAAATGAAGTCTGATGAAATAATAAGAGAAAAACAAAAACAATTTTGAATGAAAAATAAAATTGGAATTGGTTTAAGATTTTGAATTCATTGCAGTTTCTAATATTGATAAGATCAAAAGTATAACCAAAGTCCTGAGATAAAAGGAAGAAAAGACCATTAAAGTTAGACTTCTGAACTATTAAATAGCTTATTGCATGATTTGTCCATGCAGGTGTACATAGACTGAATACATGAATTAAGGTGGAAAAGTGCTTGAGTTTTTAGTGAATGAAGAGTAATGATTTTGACAATAGCAAAGTTCAGGAGAGGAAGAAAAAATATCTTTTGACATAAAGAGCGGAGGTTCAAGAAGTTTTTAACAGATAAAAAGAGAATGATTTTCTGAAAGTAACAATATTCATGAGGATGCACTAGATCAATCCACCAAAACAAAAGAGGTCTTTACTAAAAAAAAAAAAAATCACCTTTATTGGGGTGATTTTTTAGGCAAAGCAATGTTCTTCTAATGTAGCCATCTTAAATTAGCAATACATATTTTAATCAATTTTATTTGATGTACAATAGATTTTTCAAGAAGTATAAGCAGAACTCTCACTCTCAATCTCTCAGTTCTACTCCATACTTTCCACATGTTAGAAGAAGGTAGAAATGAGAGTCACTTGAGGATATTCATTAAAAGTAAAAGCAATCAATGGGACTTCTATTCTGGAGAAGATTAACTAACTGATTTAGGATTAATTTGTAGCCCTACATGTCATAATATGAAATAATAGTTTTTAAAGCTCTCGCATATAAGAAAATGAATTATTGCAATCTTTGATAGAAGAGAAACATACCTTGCCCTACAGTTGCCAGTCTTAAGAGAGTTTTTAAGTCATAAGGCAGGGTGAGAAAGTGCACAGAGTCCAGAGGTCTCCCAGAGTTCAGAAGACATTGCTGAGGGTCTAGAGCAGTGGTAGTCAACCTGGTCTCTACCGCCCACTAGTGGGCATTTCAGCTTTCATGGTGGGCAGTAGCAGAGCAACCAAAGTATAAGTAAAAAGATAGATTTAATTATAGTAAGTTGTTTTATAAAGATTTATTCTTCCAAACTTAGCAAAAATCCAACATAAAGAACTTGGTAAGTAATTATTATTATATGCTTTAACTTGCTGTAACTTTGCTTTATAAATTTTATAAAGTTACTTTCCTACTTTATAAATCACCATTCCTGTGGAACCAGTGGGCGGTTAGAAAAATTTACTACTAACAGAGATACAAAAGTGGGCAGTAGGTATAAAAAGGTTGACTACCCCTGGTCTAGAGAGACTAAAGTAGCTCGTGTTCGCATGCCAGAATATGGAAGAAATGAGAATGCACTGAAGAAGAACCTTAGATATCTACAGAGGGTCCTCCTTTGATATTCAACAGAGTACTGACGGTGGCATATGTGTCAGGAAACAACTCAGGGAAAGAGTCATCCAAAGGATTAGAAGGAATAGTGCTCAGTGTTTACATAGGATCTGGAATGGTGGCTGTTCCCAGCAAGAACTAAACAAACTTATATTTCATGATACATAAAGATAAATAACAGAAAAATCTTTCTTCAATATCTGGAATAATTACCCTAGTACTAACGCTCCTCTGCTCCTGCTCAGCAAAGCTTGAAAGCAATACTTGAAAATACAAACCATCTCTAAGTGACTTAACTGCATCCCAGAATAATGCTCAAGAATATTTATAAAAATACAAAAATTTCAGCACAGAAAAGGTAATATTCACAATCTCTTGTATCCAATTAAAATCACCAAGCTTGAAAAGAAACACAAAATAGAACTCAAAATGAGGTTTAAAATCAGTCATTTGAAATCGACCTAGAACTGACGTTATTAGAATTATCAAAGTTGTTCAAACAGTTAGTATAACTCTATTATATCTACTTGACAGTTTAATTCAAAATATGTGCAAAAAACAAAAACTGTATTTCTAGGGGTGAATAATGCAAAGTGTGAGATAAAAAATGCAATGGATGAGATTAATGGTTCATTAAATATTGCAGAAAAAAGACTAGTAAATTTGAAGGCATAGCAATGTAGAAACCACATAAAAGCAAATACAGAAAAAATTAAAAACGTGGTGAATATAATTTTTCTAAATTTGATGCAAACTATAAACCTATGTAAACAACAAATCCCAAGCATGTATGCAGAAGTGCACACATGTGTGCATAAACACATAGCTGCTTTAAGAGATAGCATAAAAAAGTTCTTCCTAACTGAAGATAAATAATTATCATAAAAGCATCCAGAGAAAAAAGATACATTATGAACAAAAGAAGGGGGGTGGTCAGGGTCAGGATACCAGTACATTTATCATTGGAAACAAGATATTTGAGAAAGTGCTGGGGTAACAACTTGAAAGTACTGAAAGAAAAATTATTAACCTAGAATTTAAATGAAAGAAAATATCTTACAATATTGAAATAAATACTTTCTTGATATGCAGAAGCTAAAATAAATTTATCACCAGCAGACCTATACTACAATATATGTTAAATAAAACCTTGACCTAGAAGGAAAAAGATGCAGTATGGAAAAGTGAGTCTACACAAAAGAATAAAAAGTAACAAAAATGGCAATCACATGTGTAAATGTACAAGATCATTTATTATTATATAACCTTTTTTATATGACAATGACAGTTTTAAAAGATGACAACAATGAAGCACGAGGTTTAAAACACATATAGAAGTATAACATATATAGCACAAAGACTAGGAGAGGAAAAAAGAAAGCATACTATTTTAAGTACCCTTATGCTTTATGTAAAGTGCTATAATAGTACTTAAAGATAGAATGTAATAAGTTTAAGATATGTGTTATGAATTATAAAGGAACTATTAAATTAAAAAATAGTTAATAGGAAAAATGAAATAAAATATATAATCTAATCAATTCAAAAATGGCAAAAAGAAAGGAAAAAGTGAACAAAGACCAGAAGGAACAGACTGTAGTAAATTTCAACCTAACCATATAAAAATAATTGCATTACATGTAAATGTGCTTAATAGCCCAATTAAAAGGCAGTGATCCTCTCAGTCTGCACATAAAAGAATCAACTACATATTACCTACAAAAAAACTATAAACATAAAAACATGAATAAATTGAAAATGAAAGTATCATAAAGGACTATGTTTATACTAAGATTAAGCTGTGTGCCTATACAAGTATTAGGCAAAACAGATATCACAAAAATATATAATGCCTAAATTGTCATAGGCAGACTGTTTCCATGCACCTCCTAAGCAAGTTTATGTCCTTATTCCATATTACTGCAAAGATATTAACTAACCTGGAAAAAGGGACTTTGCAGATATAATTAGTTTAAGAACCTTGATATGAGAAGATTATTTTGGATTATCCAGGTGAGTTTAATCTAGTAATCTAGATTCTTCAAAGCAGGGAATTTACCTCTCTATAGTCAGATTGAGATATTACTATTAGCTAACTTCATAGTCAAGAAGAATGGCAAGAGAGAAGAAATGTTGCATTTTTTTTTCTTGTTTCAGTCAATTTTTCAAAACAATCAGTTAATTTCCTAGATTCTCCCCAAAGTGTTCATTCTGTCACCCCAAACTCACACTCTTGAAAATGTTGAATGTTTTTAATTAACTCAATAATTAGTTTTATTGATGCTCAAATTGTCCCACCTTTTGTCATTGTGCACCTTTCCACACTCATGGATCTTTCTGACAGTCCATAGTCATCTTTGATAGTTTCTTTGCTTTCTAATTTTTTTAACCTTTTTTAGAAAACTAAATTTAACAGAGTGAGATTGATCAATAAGAATACATAGGTTTCAGGCAAACATTTCTATAGCATTTGAAATGTTGATTATGTTGTGTACCCATCACCCAAAGTCCAAACATTTTTTGTCACCTTATATTTGTCCCTTTTTACCACTCTACCCCACTCCCTTCTCCGCATCCTCTTTCCTTGGTAACCACTTCACTTTTATCTATGACCATGAGGCTCAGTTTTACATCCCACACATGTGTGAAATCATATAGTTCTTAGCTTTCTCTGATTAATTTATTTTATTCAATATTCATTCAATATAATGTCCTCAAGTTCTATCTTGAGGACAAAACAAACAACAAAAATCATATGATCCTATCAATAGATGCAGAAAAGGAATTCAATAAGCTACAAGATACCTTTATGTTTAAAACATTCAATAAAACCATGATAGAAGGAAAATACCTCAACATAATAAAGGCTACATATGACAAACCATCAGCTAATATCATACTAAATGGTGAAAAAAATGGTTTTCCCTTGAAAATCAGGAACAAGACAAGGCTATCCCACTCTTTCTACTCTTATTTAACATACCATATTTTTCACTCCATAAGATGCACCTGACTATAAGAAGCACCTAGGCTTTTAAGGAGGAAAATAAGAAAAAAATATTTGGAACCATATGTTGTGTAAAAATATTTAATGAAATATACCACAATAATATTTCAACAATGTAAACTCAGCAGCAGTATTAACAACCATTAGCACTGTTATAAACAAATAAAAAAAAGAAGGTAATGTTCAAATACTCTTCTAGTTGTCCGGGAACCCCAGGAACTCACCATCACTAGTGTCAGAATTTAAGAAGCTCAGTTGTTCACAATCACTGGTATCACTTTCTTCGGTATTTTCACATATGATACCATCTTCAGTGCCATCTGAGGCATTGCTAATGCCACATTTTTTGAATGACTGTACCACGATTTCATTCTTCACTGACTGCCATGACGTTTTCACCCATTCACAAACCTGAGTGATAGTGGGTCTCTTCATTCGTCCAGTTGGTGTCAGATCATGATTACCAGCAGCCATCCATTTGTTCCACTCTTCTCGCATAAAGACTTTAAACAGTTTGTTGATGCAACCATCAAGAGGTTGCAACTGGCTGGTAAGACACCCAGGAATTACAGCTAGATGAGTCTTTACTTCTTTAAAGTTTTTTTTTTTGTGTGTGTGTGTATGTGGTTTCACTAATATGTACTCTAAATTGGTCAAGTACTAATAGGGCAGATTTTCTCAGAAGCCCTCTAGAATGTTTAGACCAAACTTTTTCAATCCACACTCTCATTCCATTTTTGCCCAACCATCCTTTCATGAACCCTCCTGCTGCTGCACTAGGGAAAGTCCAGTTATTTTTTACTCTAATGTCACTACATAGTTAATACCTGGATAACAGGTGACATAAACTGATGGAAATGAGCAGCATAGCCTGCCCCATCTGCCACTGCTTACCTGTGCTTGCACTGGCTTCCCAGCTCACTGCACTTGCCTCACACCCTTGGCCCTTCTCCTATCTGCCAGCCAGCCAGCCAGTGAAATGCGATTAGGCTGGAAACAAGTGATGTCAGCACTTTAGGTAGAGTTCCAGCAGCTGCAGCGTGCTTCTCAGGTCTGCCTGATGATACCAGATGAATGCGCCCACAAGTTTCTCCTCTTCCCTTCTGCACTGCATGCAACTGTGGAAACCAGAACCAGGAGATGGATCACTCAGCAGATGCTAGGGTTCTACAAGCTGCCATGGTGGGTATGATTATGCTGCTTGTGACACTCATTCTACACATGTCTACAGGCCCAGCACCTGTAGCAGCTAAAAAAATGAACATTCGCTCCACAAGATGCACGGGCATTTTCCCCTCCACTTCTTGGGGGAAAAAAGTGCGTCTTATGCACATGCAGCCCCATGTTCATTGCAGCATTGTTCACAGTGGCCAGGACATGGAAACAACCAAAAATCCCATCATTAGATGACTGGATACAGAAGATGTGGCACATATACACTATGGAATACTACTCACCCATAAGAAATGATGACATCGGAACATTTACAGCAAAATGGTGGGATTTTTTTTTTCTTTTTTTTTATAATTTTATTTTTTTAATGGGGTGACATCAATAAATCAGGATACATATAGTCAAAGATAACAAGTCCAGGTTATCTTGTCGTTCAATTATGTTGCATACCCACCACCCAAAGTCAGATTGTCCTCTGTCACCTTCTATCTTGTTTTCTTTGTGCCCCTCCCGACCCGCTATCCCTCTCCCATTCCCCCCTCCCCCCCGTAACCACCACCCTCTTATCAATGTCTCTTAGTTTCACTATTATGTTCCACCTACGTATGGAATAATACAGTTCCTGTTTTTTTCTGATTTACTTATTTCGCTTCGTATCATGTTATCAAGATCCCACCATTTTGCTGTAAATGTTCCGATGTCATCATTTCTTATGGCTGAGTAGTATTCCATAGTGTATATGTGCCACATCTTCTTTATCCAGTCATCTATTGATGGGCTTTTTGGTTGTTTCCATGTCCTGGCCACTGTGAACAATGCTGCAATAAACATGGGGCTGCATGTGTCTTTACGTATCAATGTTTCTGAGTTTTGGGGATATATACCCAGTAGAGGGATTGCTGGGTCATAAGGTAGTTTTTTTCAGTTTTTTGAGGAACCACCATACTTTCTTCCATAATGGTTGTACTACTTTACATTCTCCCAACAGTGTATGAGGGTTCCTTTTTCTCCACAGCCTCTCCAACATTTGCTATTACCTGACTTGCTAATAACAGCTAATCGAGCAGGTGTGAGGTGGTATCTCATTGCCGTTTTGATTTGCATTTCTCTAATAGCTAAAGAAGATGAGCATCTTTTCATATATCTGTTGGCCATTTGTATCTCTTCCTGGGAGAAGTGTCTATTCATATCCTCTTCCCATTTTTTTATTGGATTGTTTGTTTGTTTGTTGTTGAGTTTTATGAGTTCTTTGTATATTTTGGATATTAGGCCCTTATCTGAGCTGTTGTTTGAAAATATCATTTCCCATTTAGTTGGCTTTCTGTTTATTTTGTTATCAGTTTCTCTTGCTGAGCAAAAACTTCTTAGTCTGATGTAGTCCCATTCATTAATTTTTGCCTTCACTTCTCTTGCCATTGGAGTCAAATTCATAAAATGCTCTTTAAAACCCAGGTCCATGAGTTGAATACCTATGTCTTCTTCTATGTACTTAATTGTTTCAGGTCTTATGTTTAGATCTTTGATCCATTTTGAGTTAATTTTTGTACAGGGGGAGAGACTGTAGTCCAGTTTCATTCTTTTGCATGTGGCTTTCCAGTTTTCCCAGCACCATTTATTGAAGAGGCTTTCTTTTCTCCATTGTGTGTTCTTGGCCCCTTTATCAAAACTTATTTGACTATATATATGTGGTTTTATTTCTGGACTTTCTATTCTGTTCCATTGGTCTGAGTGTCTATTTTTCTGCCAGTACCATGCTGTTTTGATTGTCGTGGCCCTATAATATAGTTTGAAGTTAGGTATTGTAATGCCCCCAGCTTCATTCTTTTTCTTTAGGATTGCTTTGGCTATTCGGAGTTTTTTATAGTTCCATATAAATCTGATGATTTTTTGCTCTATTTCTTTAAAAAATGTCATTGGAAGTTTGATGGGAATTGCATTAAATTTGTATATTGCTTTGGGTAATATAGCCATCTTGATTATATTTATTCTTCCTAGCCAAGAACAAGGTATATTCTTCCATCTCATTATATCTTTTTCGATTTCCCTTAACAATGGTTTATAGTTTTCATTATATAAGTCCTTTACATTCTTTGTTATGTTTATTCCTAAGTATTTTATTTTTTTTGTTGCAATCGTGAAGGGGACTATACTTTTGAGTTCCTTCTCAGTTGTTTCATTGTTGGCATATAGAAAGGCTATTGACTTCTGTATGTTAATTTTGTATCCTGCGACCTTACTGTATTGGCTTATTGTTTCTAGTAGTCTTTTTGTGGATTCTTTGGTGTTTTCGATGTATAGGATCATATCATCTGCAAAAAGTGATACCTTTACTTCTTCTTTTCCGATATGGATGCCTTTTATTTCTTTGTCTTGTCTGATTGCTCTGGCTAGAACCTCTAGTACCACATTAAATAAGAGTGGAGAGAGTGGACAACCCTGTCTTGTTCCTGATTTAAGGGGGAAAGCCTTCAGTTTAGTGCCATTTAATATGATGTTAGCTGATGGTTTATCATATATGGCCTTTATCATGTTGAGATATTTTTCTTCTATAACCATTTTGTTGAGTCTTAAACATAAAATTGTGTTGTATTTTATCGAAAGCCTTTTCTTCGTCTATTGATAAGATCATGTGGTTTTTGTTCTTTGTTTTCTTGATATGGTGTATTACATTAACCGTTTTACGTATGTTGAACCATCCTTGAGATTCTGGGATGAATCCCACTTGATCATGATGTATTATTTTTTTAATATGTTGTTGTATTCGATTTGCTAGTATTTTGTTTAGTATTTTAGCATCTGTATTCATTAGAGATATTGGTCTGTAGTTTTCTTTTTTTGTGCCATCCTTGCCTGGTTTTGGTATGAGGGTTATGTTGGCCTCATAAAATGTGTTTGGAAGTATTGCTTCTTCTTCAATTTTTTGGAAGACTTTGAGTAGAATAGGAACCAAGTCTTCTTTGAATGTTTGATAAAATTCGCTGGTATAGCCGTCAGGGCCTGGACTTTTATTTTTGGGGAGGTTTTTAATGGTTTTTTCTATTTCTTCTCTACTGATAGGTCTGTTTAGGCTTTCTGCTTCTTCTTGACTCAGTCTAGGAAGGTTGTATTGTTCTAGGAATTTATCCATTTCTTCTAGGTTGTTGAATTTAGTGGCATAAAGTTTTTCATAGTATTCTACAATAATTCTTTGTATATCTACGGTGTCCGTGGTGATTTCTCCTCTTTCATTTTGGATTTTGTTTATATGAGTTCTTTCTCTTTTTTCCTTGGTAAGCCTTGCCAAGGGTTTGTCAATTTTGTTGATCTTTTCAAAGAACCAGCTCCTTGTTCTATTAATTTTTTCTATAGTTTTTCTGTTCTCTATTTCATTTATTTCTGCTCTGATTTTTATTATCTCCTTTCTTCGGCTGCTTTTGGGTTGTCTTTGTTCTTCTTTTTCTATTTCCTTAAGGTGGGAAGTTAAGAGGTTCACTTGGGCTCTCTCTTGTTTGTTCATATATGCCTGAAGCGATATGAACTTCCCTCTTATCACTGCTTTTGCTGCATCCCATAGATTCTGATATGTCGTATTGTCATTTTCATTAGTCTGTATATATCTTTTGATCTCTGCACTTATTTCTTCTTTGACCCATTCATTTTTTAAAAGTATGTTGTTTAGTTTCCACATTTTTGTGGGATTTTTTTCCTCTTTTTTGCAGTTGAATTCTAGTTTCAAGGCTTTATGATCAGAAAATATGCTTGGTACAACTTCAATTTTTCTGAATTTGCTGATGTTGTTTTTGTGGCCCAGCATATGGTCAATTCTTGAGAATGATCCATGTACACTGGAGAAAAATGTATACTCAGTCACGTTGGGATGAAATGTCCTGTAGATGTCTATCATATCCAGGTGCTCTAGTGTTTTGTTTAAGGCCACTATGTCTTTGTTGATTCTCTGTTTGGATGACCGATCTAGAGCCGTCAGCGGTGTATTGAGGTCTCCAAGTATGATTGTAATTTTGTCAGTTTTTGTTTTAAGATCAATAAGTAGCTGTCTTATATATTTTGGTGCTCCTTGGTTTGGTGCATATATATTAAGAATTGTTATGTCTTCTTGATTCAGTGTCCCCTTAGCCATTATGAAATGGCCATTTTTGTCTCTGAGTACTTTTCCTGTCTTGTAGTCAGCATTATCCGATATGAGTATTGCTACACCTGCTTTTTTTTGGATGTTATTTGCTTGGAGTATTGTTTTCCAGCCTACACTTTGAATTTGCTTTTATCCTTGTTACTTAGATGAGTTTCCTGTAGGCAGCATACAGTTGGATTTTCTTTTTTAATCCATTCTGCTACTCTGTGTCTTTTTATTGGTGAGTTTAATCCGTTTACATTTAGTGTAATTATTGATACTTGTGAGTTCCCTATTGCCATTTTATATCTTGCCTTCTGTTAGTTTTGTGTCTTGTTTGATCCTTCTCTTTCATTTTTCTATCTTTTGTTTTTATTTGGTTTTATTCCATACATCTTTCCTCTGTTGCTATCTTTTTTATCTCATGTGCTTCTGTGGTGGTTTTTTCAATGGTGGTTACCTTTGAGTAATGAAAAGGGTCCCTACCCTGTTCATTGTAGCAAACTATTTTGTGAGTACTTTTGCACTCCATCATCCTTTGCTACTGTTAATCTCCATCTTCTCCCCCTCTTTCTTTTTGTTGTTGTCACAGTTTAAATTTGGTTTTATTGTGTTCTTCTTGGAGCTTTTACTTGTGGCTCTGTTTTTTTTTCTTCTTTGTATCTGATTGGAGAACCCCCTTTAGTAATTCCTGGAGTGGGGGTTTTCTGATGATAAATTCCCTCATCTTTTCTGTATCTGTGAATGTTTTTATTTCCCCTTCATATTTGAAGGATAGCTTTGATGGGTATAGTATTCATGGCTGAAAGTTCCTCTCTTTCAGGACTTTAAATATTGGGGTCCACTCTCTTCTAGCTTGTAGAGTTTCTGCTGAGAAATCTGATGATAATCTAATGGGCCTTCCTTTATATGTTGTATTCTTCTTTTCCCTGGCTGCCTTGAGAATTTTTTCTTTGCTGTTGGTTTGTGTCAATTTCATTATGATATGCCTTGGAGTAGGTTTGTTGGGGTTAAGAAAACTTGGAGTTCTGTTTGCTTCTTGAACTTGAGGCTTTAGTTCTTTCCCAGGCTTGGGAAGTTCTCATCAATTATTTGTTTAAGTATGTTCTCCATTCCATTTTCTCTCTCTTCTCCCTCTGATATACCTATTATTCTTATGTTATTCTTTTTGATGGAGTCAGATAATTCTTGTAGGGCTATCTCATTTTTTTAAATTTTTGAGTCTCTTTCTTCTTCTCTCTGTTGTGCCTCAAGTTGCTTGTCTTCTATTTCACTAATCCTCTCTTCTATCTGACCTGTTCTATTAGCTAAGCTTGTTACTTCGTTTTTCAGCTCGTGAATTGAGTTTTTCATCTCTGTTTGATTTGTTTTTATAGTTTCAATTTCCTTGGACATATATTCTTTGTGTTCATGGAGTTGTTTTGTGAGCTCCCTATATTGCCTTTCTGTGTTTTCTTGTATATCTCGTAGGATTTTTAGTATTTCTATCTTGAATTCTCTGTCATTTTGCTCCAAGCTTTCCAATATATTAAATTTTTTCTGCATAGATTTTTCCTCATCTAGCTGTGTTACCTCTCTTTCTTTTGTATCTATGATATTCGATTTTCTCTTCCTTAATGGCATCTGAGGGTGGTTTTGTTGATAGTATTAATGAGATTTAATAAAGAATAAAAAGTTAAAAAAATAAAAAAATAAAAAATCGAAAAGAGTTGTTTTTTTTTAAAAAAATTAATAATGAAATAAAGAAAAATAAAATAAAATTAAAATTAAAAAAAAGGAAATTATTCCCCCCCTCCTTTTTTCCTCTCCTCTCCTCTCCCCTCTTTCTTGAGAAAATTTTGTGGTGGACTGTGAGTTATAACAAACAATGCCTGTGATGGAGGGCCTGAATTGGGGAAAAGTAATAAAGGGGCAAAAAAGAGAAAAAAAATAAAAAGAAAAAGAAAAAAGAAAAAAAAAGAGCGTATGGACCCACAAAAAGCAAATAAGGAAAAAATTTGGGTCAAGAATAAAATGATTTGCTTTTAGGTGTTGGTTGTCTAAGAGTTATGATGAGAGGAATAAGAGGAAAACGGAAAAATGGGGGGACAAATTAAAAAATTACTATTGTATTTAGTGGAACAAGAACTAGATAATATGGAGAGCCAGGGATGGGAGCACTGCTAGTGAGTTAAAAAGGTGAAGTAAAATCCCCCCTAAATGCCACAAACATATGTTTGAGTCCCAGATAAGATAATTTGTTTGTTATTGAAGTTTGAATGAGAGGAGATGTAAAGGAGAAAGGAAGAAACTAATATAGAGGGAGAAAAGAAAGAGAGAGAGAGAAAAAAAGAGGGAACCACTAAAAGAAGAAAAAAGAAAGGAGAGAGAGAGAGAGAGAGAGTTAAGGGTTTTGGAGTGCAACCCTCATAGAGAGAAAGGAAGAGAAGAGAAAAGATAATGGGAGATGTAACACTTATGGGTAGTGTAGTTCAAGGAGAGGAGAGAGTAAGACCGGTAGAGAGTTAATTGGCCAAATTGGAGGAGGAAAAAAAAGTATCAAGAATGAAGATAAGAGAAACTAACGAACAAATATAATAAAATGGGATAGGTTATAAAGTCTGCAGATTATTCTTGATTTTGAGAGGTTGTCTTCTTGCTTTTTCTTTTCTCTCCCTCTTCCTGGTTGGTGACTCTGTACCCCGGGTTCTACCCCTTTGGCACGCTCAGGTAGAGGTTTGCAGTTGATAAGTCTCTATGGCAATGTCATGTATTGTGCTTTAGTCTCGTTGGGAGTCAAGGCTCATTAGCATTTATAGGCTCCGACAGTGAGAGAGTCCGTGTTCCTGGAGCCTTTCTCCTAGTCTTTCCTTCCTCAATTAGTCGCCTGAGAATCCAGCTATGGGGTTGCTGCTGCCTCTGCCTGGATAGTAAGAGGCTCAAAGAGCTGGCAACTCCCCACTCTATTTCCACTCAGCACAGGGCTCTGGGTAAGGCTCAGTCAGTCAGAGCTGCTAGCATAATCAGGCGGGCTTTCCGCCCACTCAAAGACCTCTGGCTCTGCCACTCTGTCCGGTAACACAAGCAGGCGCCCACTTCCGGGGCGCTTGGAGGAAACTCTCACTCACTGTCTGCGACCAGGATATCCGGCCAGCAGTCTCACGCTCTGAGTGAAACCCCCAACCGCAGGGAAAAGTTGCAGCGTTGGAATTGAGTCTCGCTCCGTCCCGTGCGCGGCTTTTGCAAGGCGCTGGGGCGGCCCGAGATTCCGCTTTGGCCCACACAAAGGCCCCTGACTCTGCCCCTCTGTGCGATAACACGGGCGCGCACTGCCGAGGCACTAGGAGGAATTGCTCACTCCTTATCTGCGAGCGCAAACCAGGATATGAGGCCGGCCGCGGTTCCCTCTGAGTGAAACACCCTCTAGAACGGAAAATCTCCAAAAATGGTGGGATCTTGATAACATGATCCGAAGCGAAATAAGTAAATCAGAAAAAAACAGGAACTGTATTATTCCATACGTAGGTGGGACATAATAGTGAAACTAAGAGACATTGATAAGAGTGTGGTGGTTACAAGGGGGAGGGGGGAATGGGAGATGGATAGGGGGTGGGGAGAGGCACAAAGAAAACAAGATAGAAGGTGACAGAGGACAATCTGACTTTGGGTGGTGGGTATGCAACATAATTGAACGACAAGATAACCTGGACTTGTTATCTTTGACTATATGTATCCTGATTTATTGATGTCACCCCATTAAAAAAAATAAAATTATTTAAAAAAAAAACCAACAAAAAAAAACATCTTATGGAGTGAAAAATATGGTAGTTCTGGAAGTATTAGCCAGAGCATTCAGGCAAGAGGAACAAATAAAAGGCATCCATATCTGGAAAAAAAAAATAAAGGTAACACATTTTGCAGATGACATGAACCTGTACATATATAGAAAACCCCAAAGATTGCACCAAAAAAATACTAGAAACAATAAAGCAATACAGTAAAGTTGCAGGTTATAAAATCAATTTACAAAAGTCCATTGCTTTTCTTTTTCTTCTTTATTTAATTTTTATTTTTTTATTGTTAAATGAGAGAAGCAAGGAGGCAGAGAGACAGACTCCCACATGAGCCCAAACTGGGATCCACCTGGCAAGCCCACTAGAAAGTGATGCTCTGCCAACTGGGGCCACTTCTCCGTTCCTCTGAACAGAGCTATTTCAGGGTCTGAGGCGAGGCCATGGATCCATCCTCAGCACCTGGGGCCAAATTGCTCAAGCCATTTGAGCCATGACTGTAGGAGGGGAACAGAGAGAGAGAAGGGGGAGGAGTGACAAAGCAGATGGTCACTGCTCATGTATGTCCTGACCAGGGATCAAACCCGTTACTGCCACATGCTGAGTCGTTACTCTACTGCTGAGCCAACTGGCCAGGGCCTCTATTGCTTTTCTATACGCCAATGACAAAACTTCAGTGACTGAACTGGAAAAACAAACAAACCCACAATTGCTTTTACAATTGCAACAGCAAAAAATATACCTAGGAATAAACTTAGTAAAGGATCTGAAGGACCTATACACTAAAAACTAAAAACGTTATTGAAAGAAATTGAAAAAGACACAATGAAATGGAAAAATATTCTATGTTCATGGATTGGAAGAATCAACATAGTTAAAAAGGTCATATTACCCAAAGTAATATACAAATTTAATGCAATCTCCATCAAAATCCCAATGTCATTTTTTAAAGAAATAGAATAAAAAATCACTAGATTTGTATGGAACCATAAAAATATCCAAATAGCCAAAGCAATCCTGAGGAAAAAGAATGAAGCTTTGCTCTCTGGTTTAACAAAATATTCCAGATGTGTCTAGCCCCAGAGATGGGATCATCCAGTCATTCAGAGATACCCATTTTCTTTTTAACAAAACAACAAACAGAATATTTAGAGACCACATCTGTGTGCTAGGAGTGCCTATTGTTATTGGAGTGATTGATAAATACTGCTTTGTTCTTTGTCTTTCCACATGACATTTTTCTGGCATTACTACAGACCATGCTCTTTCTGTATCAGAGACTTTGTATTTTTTTCTCTGTCAATAACGCACTACCTTAAGTAATTTGCAGAATAAATCCTTTATTATTATTCAGGGATTATCTCAAGGAAAGAGTATCTCCTCCTTCATTTATTTTTATCCTATCACCATATTTTATATTTTAAACTGTTAAATATTGTGTCTATTATTTATCGTTTCCCCCTTTCCCTATCAATAAGAGCGATCTACTTACTCTATTGTATCTACTGCACCCATATTACTACCTAATGGAAATGATATTCTGTAAATTTTATTAAATAAATAAATGAAAAAATAAAAAATATTAGTGGTAGCTAGGAGTTTGAGGGTGGAGGAGGGTGAAAGTTGATCAGGTGAAGCCAAAGTATTTTTAAGGCATCAGATAATCTAATGGAGATTAGATGACATTATGCATTTGTTAAAACCCATGGAATGTACAACACAGAGTTACTCCTAATCAAAATGATTGATTTGAGTAGTTATAATGTATTCACAGTGGCCACTCAATAGTAACAAATGTATCATATCAACATAATGTATTAATAAAAGGGGAAACTAAGGTGAGGACTATATAGGAATTCTGAACTTTCACTTTAATTTCATGTAAAATTAAAACTAAAAGTCTATTAGTTAAAAAAACACCAGTGGCCTTCTTCTCCTCTAATCTTGTCTTTTCCTAAACTGTCTTCCACATTTTTCCTATGGTATTTAAAAACTTAAAAAATGCAAATCTTGTCCCTCTCTTATTAATCCTCACAATCCTCCAAATAAACACAACTAGGTTAAAAAAAGTCAAAAGTGGGCTATGTGTCAGAGGTAAGAAATATTATCATAAACAAGCCAACCAATACTTTTATTCTGCTATATTTTTAATTTTCAGAAAAACTGTAAATTCTAGTTTTGACATCAGAGAGTATCACTTCTTTGTTCTGCTATTTATAGTTATATCTTTTTCATAATATTTTTAGATTTAGGAGAAGTTAGTATCTCTAAACCTTAGTTTTTGTCTATTGACTATTCTGAGGTATCTTGACTTGTATCCATCACAAATAGTCCCTTAATATTAAAACAAATATAAATTAATGCTTTAACATTACTATTAAATAGTTGATAAATGTTATTTAAAAATCAATATTTAAAATGGTAAAAAAAGGTAAATATAATTTATAAATACATAGATATAAAATATAAATATAAAATATGAACATAATGTATAAAATATAAATATTAAATATTTATAACAAAATTACTTATAATATAATGTATTTAATATTAACATAAATTAAATGTTATTACTACTGTGCTATTAATTTATACACTATACTCTTTTATAGTTAAATAAAATTTTTCATGTACATGACTCTCACTTCTTAAACATGTTTGCACACTTGAGTAGGTTATAGAAAACACACCTCACACTGATATATTTTGACTTGTACCCACCACAAATAATCTCTTAAGATTTTCAAATTTTTAGGTTACTACTACTTTCCTTTGAATTTTTAATTTTAGCCACTTGAGCACTGGTGACACAACATTGAACAAATACAGACTTCCCACCCCCTCCCATCTTCATGGAGCATTCCCTCTTGTGAAGGACAAGAGACAGACATGAATAGCACATGTATGTTTAAAACTGAAGCTGTGTAGGGCTATGAAGAAGTAGTGCATATTGCTAAGGAATTGTGTAGCAGGCAGATTTTAACCGAGGAGTTTACCCAAGAAAACACTCCTGTGGTAAAGACAAAAAAAATATTAAAAAGGAATAGTCATAAAGTAGGTAAAACAGAAGGAAGTAAACAATTCCAAAGAATAAAAATTAAGTCTGCAAAACTCTTTGGCAGGAGTAATCAAAATGGATGGGAGGGAACTAAAAGAAATGTCAGAAAGACATAGACACTTTGATAAGAGATAAACAGGGTAGATCTTCTATACATGTTAAGGAGTTTAATCTTTTATTTTTTTTAAGTATATTTTATTTTCTATGAGTAATTTAAGTCACTGAAGGGATATCTAAAAAAAGGTGTCATATTAAGATCTGTGCTTTTATGAAGTCAGTCTGTAATATGAACAATGGTTTCAATGAGGAAAGAGTATGAGAAACCTTTAAGAGATGATTAAAATAGTTCTAGCAAGAGATAGGGAGAACAGTGTTTCTTAACTCACTTTTCTCTACATTGAAGTTTTTTAGAAAGTGACCCAGGCAATTCACTCTTAATGATGTTTTTCTTGTCATTAGAAAGTAATAAGACTAGTTCACCATAAGGACAATTGTTTCTCACCGTATGGCATATTGCTCTTAAGATCCCATTTTATAACAGATACTGCAGTCATGTGATAAATACCTTGTTAGTGACAAAAACAAATTACAATCATATGAATTCTCATATCTCATCTTCTCCTACTGTATATTTGAATATATCTCAATTTGTTTCACAATGAGTTCTTACACAGTTCTCCTGTGTACTGTTGCTTCCATCATGGCTCTAATACGGAAGGATGTCTGTTACATACACAAAAGAAGCAAAAATTGAAATAGTAAGCAGGCACTGATAAACTCAAGGACAGTAACATATGTAAGACTGATTGCAAAACTTATCTTATCAAGAGAACTTAAATCAATAAATATGATTCCAAGGGCAGAAAAATGAGAATGGTTGTTTTTCATTATTGTTGGTAGTAGTGAGAACCCTTCTTGATGAAGTGTGTAAAGTATAATTTATTCAATTTTCTCATAATGTGCAAAACGTTGGCTTAAGAGAATCATTCTAAAATGTGTTAAAATATCAGGCCTTCTTCTATGTGAAATTAAAACTTGATTAGCCATTTCAGTATTAAACATGTTTCCTGTGCTTTATTTCTGCTATCTTTCCTCATTTTTACTTTAACTTTCTTTGTATAGTGTTATTTCTAAAAGGCTTTGTTTGTGTATAAATGATAAGTAATACTAGTTTCCTTGGGGAAATGTCTTCTTTAAGCCCTCTTTCCCCTCATTTGCCCATGGTCTTATTTATTCATGTATTTTGCATCTGTTTTGATGTTTGAAGTTTTGATATTCAGATCAGAGGTTTTGAACCCTTGTTTGAAGGCATTATATGATTAAGTCTCTAAATGTAAAGCCAGTAGCTACAGCCACCATCACAGTCACCAGGCCTGTGCAGATTCACATTGCATTTGAACAGATAGTAATGAAACAACAGAGCAAAGAACTAGTGGGCCATTACCTTTAGTCCTAGCTCGCACCTGGTGGGTAAGAAATATACACAGTGGGAACACATTTCCCTTTCCATTCAGGGCTCCCCAAACCACTGACTCATCCAAATATTACTAGAATCAAAGACCCCACCAGCCTATTCACCTTTGTTCCCCATCTCTTTCACTTTGTACAAACTGGCTTCTCCTTCAGCACTCTGCCATCTTGGCTGCCTCTCCTTTGCAATGCTGATGGCAGGATCTGAGAGAGAGAGCCCCTGGTCTGCCTTATTTTATAGTGTAGAAATTAAAGCATTTATGCCAATTTACAAATAAGGAAGTCTCTGATACAAAGCCATTTATCTGAGGCACAAATGAATTCTTCATAAGAGTGCACTACCCCACATCATGCAATAGTTGAGAAAAGCTTAGTTTTGAAAAGATCTTAGTATTAAAAGGGTAGGAAAGGCTTAGTCTTAAAACTAAGCCTTAGGCTATGAGGACTTTGCCAGCTTACAGCCTGTCTCCCACACCCAATGCAAACTATAAATGAGCAAACATATACATCATATTTGCAAACTTATTTGACCAACACTAAACTATTGGGTTGTCTATACTATGAATTATTTTTTAACATAGAGCAATTAAAAGGGAATTTGCTCCATTATTTTTAAACCAAATATACGTTCTGTAGTCATGGATACTGTTTTTCTCTGTAACTTAGATGTCAATGGTAAAATAACTAACATGCCTTCTCCTGGTAGATAAATTAAATTAATACCATAAATCTAATATGATTTTCCCATTCTTAAAAGGGAATTTCTTTTAAGGGAATTTTTCTTTTAAGGGAATTTCTCTTCATATTTCTTTAAAATCCCAAGAGGATCAGGGATGGTGGGGATAGGGTATAATCTCATTTCCTCTATCTATTGAGGATTCACTGGGCAGGGTGGGACTGTTTTTGTTTTTAAAAGATTTTCTTTATTGATTTTATAGAGAGAGGATGGGGTGTGGAGTGAGAAGTATCAACTCACAGTTGCTTCCCTTTAGCTGTTGTTTGCTTCTTGTATATACCTTGACTGGGCAAGCCCAGGGTTTTGAACCAATGACCTCAGCATTCCATATCAATGCTCTATCCACTGCACCACCACAGGCCAGGCAAAAATTTTCTTAAAAAACAAATTTTAAGAGATATTGCAATCCATTTTACATGCAATTAAATATCAAGAAGCATAACTGTAAAGCCAGGAACTGCCATCGTGGCCATTTACATGCAGGTTCACATTAGATTCAGACAGACGGTAATGAAACAATGGAGCCAAGAACTAGTGGGCCATCATCTTTAATCCTAGCTTGCACCCAGTGAGCAAGTGAAAACACACACTGGCCTCCAAAACCCACTCATTCAGTACTTACAAAGCTACTGACTTATCTGAGTTTCCTAGAATCAAAGGTTTCTAGCTCACCAGCCTTATTCACCTCTGTTCCTCATCTCCTTCCTTCTCTCTGCTCAAACTCTGCACAAACTGACTTCTCCTTCAACACTCCGCTATCTTGGCTGCTTCTCCTGGCCTCCTCCACATGGCCTCTCTCTGCTCTCCTCTCTGCTCTCTCCTCTAATGCTAATCTCAGGAACTGAGAGAGAGCAAGCTTCCAGTCTGCCCCACTTTATAGTGCAAAAATCAAAACCTTTAATCCAATATACAAAATAGGGAAGTCTCTAATACAAAGTCACTTATCTGAGGCATGATGGGATTGCACCACCCCACATCAAAAAGGGTGGGAAAGGCTTAATCTTAAAACCAAGCTCCAGGCTACAAGGATCCTGCTTGCCCCCAGCATACATTAATATCACCTGGGCGATGGGCTTCCTTGTGGGCAGCGCCATCTTTACCAAAGTGAGCATATATATTTTATCAGCCCAACAATAACTTTTCAGGTTAGGTTGATTTTCTTGTTTAAAGATCAATATGTTTAGGATAGTCATCTTAGTACACAATGGAACATTTTTCTTAAGAAACTACTGATGTCAAATTTACATGTTTCATGTTTATAAGAATATAAATATCTTCAAACTGCCCACTAGAACTTCATCTCTGAATTTTGGGCTCACTTTTAGAAAATAAACTTTCCTCCAAACTACTTTTATCATAAAAGAGCATAAACAGAAAATTAGTCATTCTGACTAATCTATTATAACATTAATAAAATTGAAAATTCTCCCCTCCCTTTTAGGTTAACTGCCTGTAGAAAAAAAAAAATGTGTTGCCTACCTGAATCAATTTAGCATTAGCTTCCTCTAGTTTAACACTAACCCTTTTTCAGAGATGTTTATGAATTGCTTAGAAACTTCTCTCATCACAAGGATCTATTATTCCCACTTTCATTGCCACCTATTAATGTGTTTCCTCCAGCTGAACATTTAAGATTTCTTCCTCATCTCTAGGCATTTGGCAAAACTCTCCCAACCTCTTTCTGCTGAAATCCACTTGCTCCACCATTTGTCCCTCTTTGCAGGATGTAAAACAAATCTTGCCAAATTTCTCCTATGTATAGTATAGGAAATGGGGTCCTTTGATCTACCATCAGTGGGAGTGCAGTTATTTTCAATATCCTGCTTTTCACTTACATAGCTGCCCAGCAGGCAGCTTTCGTTACAGCCTTTTGTCCTTTAAAATCCTCATGAGTGCATCTGACCTTCATCCAGTGTGTCACTAAACTGCTGGGAACACAATCATGCTTGCTGAGTTACCTTCTTGAAACTCCACTTACTAAGATTAAGAAGACAGCCATCCCACCCCAAGACCCCTTGAGAAATGGAATTCACAGCATAGCTCTTGTTAAAAAAATACTTACTTCAACTTACCTCTTGTCTTTTCCAACTTCTCTGACAGACTGCTGATGGTTGGTCAGATAACAGAAGTAAACTAGATGAGTTCTTGCCCATCTCCTTGGCAAGTTAATGTGTTCTTTTTTATTTTTTATTTATTTTTTGTGACAGAGACAGAGAGAGGGACAGATAAGGACAGACAGACAGGAAGGGAGAGAGATGAGATACATCAATTCTTTGTTGTGACACCTTAGTTGTTCATTGATTGCTTTCTCATATGTGCCTTGACCGGGAGGCTAATGCAGACCAAGTGACCCCTAGCTCAAGCCAGTGACCTTGGGCTCAAGCTGGTGACCCTTGCTCAAACCAAATGAGCCTGCGCTCAAGCTGGAGATCTCAGGGTTTCAAACCTGGATCCTCCACATCCCAGTCCGATGGTCTATCCACTGCCTAGTCAGGCAAGTTAATATGTTCTTGAAGCTCACATTAAAATATGGGTTTTATTCTAAGATAGAGACAAGGTAATACTGAAAGAGTCTCATTTTACATATTGTGTGTGTGTGTGTGTGTGTGTGTAACATAACAGACTCTAGTTTAATAAGTCCTGCACATTATAAGGCACCAAACTGATACACAGTGAATATTAAATCACATATGAGAACATTCGATCCTGAAGTGGTACGGTTTCCAGTGGTGTCCTTTTCTTACTAATCTATGGAACTTCCTGATCTCCTGCTGCTACATTCCAATCTAATTATATGCAAAGGAGTCTGAGATGGGCTTGTTAGAAACATAGCATGACAAAACTAACAAGCAAAATGAACACACACACACACACACACACACACACACAAGGAATGAATAAATGAAGTGCAAATGAAGATATAAGCACACTTGCATTCAAATTCTAAGTCCTTGTAAAGCATAAGAAATTCACTTAAATTTCTTGGGGAATACCATAAACATTTTAGAGATTATCTCTCAAATGGGGTAATGGTATATATTTACAGGATTTTTGTGAAAAGAAAACTAAATAACATAAGTAAAATGATTTTATACCATTTAAAATTCATCTTCATGAACATTGAACTGATAAACGTTGGCATGCCTTCATAGACATGGAAGATTCATGAGAGATGCTTAATAAAGGAGGACACAAACTATTAATCTGGCCACAATATACATGATTAATTAAAGAAGGTGTAGACTGGAGGCAGACAAACCTGTTAAGAAGCCATTACAATATTTCACTTATATAATAATAAATAATAAACAGAAGTAAAGATTAGAGAGAAAGAAATTATTCTGTTTACTTATTGTAGGAACTGAAGATACAGTACAGGACAAGTATACAAAATTTCTGTACATAATATATAATAAATGGTATTGTCAGAATACTCACAATGTGTTTAAATCTATGTATGAGCTACAGCGAAGGGAAACCATAATTGCTGCCCCAAAGATATCTCTTGGCACTTACCATTTTCAAATATGTTTACAACTGCTTGCTGATACTGTGGTCTCGATCTGTGATCCAGCCACAGAAATGTGGTTGGTCTGTGCTCTAGTAGGTAGATTGGAAGAGTCTAGGAGTTTGTGCAGCCTGCAGTAGCCCTTCACCAATGTTAAAGGAAAAACTGGTGGACAAAAAGACAATCCTCCTTAATCCTGTTTAACAGGTTAACTCAGACATATGTCCTAGGCAGTCTCCCTGCATTTCCAGGGGGATTGTGCTCCAAGGGGCCATGGCAATAACCTGCTCATTTAATGCAGCCAGTAGGGCTTCCCTCCCCTTCTTGTCTCACTCTCTCATTCCTCTACTGGTGCTAAGATTATTTCTTAAATAAACTAATTAATTGCAATCAAATACTGATATTGGGGTCTCTCTAAGATGAGGAAAGATGAGGGATGACATAACATAGTACTGACATTAAGTTGTAAAATTGACTTGAAAAGAATAATTTGTAGTCCCTTCTATTATATTTAGATTTTTATCCACCCCAACAGATCTTAATCTCTTTGCAGGCAAAATGTATGTGACATTCACCTGTGGCTTCTTTAGTGAGTTGCATATTGTACTGCCCAGAAAGATACACAATAAATATTTGTTGAAAGGACAAGCCAATAAAAAACTAAAAGAGCTTCTTTAATATAGGCACTGTTTTTGGTTGCTATAATAACTGATAACCTTTGCTTTCAAACCTTTCTTACATGATTTTCCTGTCAGGTACATGTACTTTATTCAGGAAATGGACTTTATGTTTCCTTTTAAATCTAGGTGGTATTATTGTTATGCATATGCAGCAGCTCCACAGAACAAAACACACGACTGCTCCCAGTTAGTTCGATAGCAGATTCATCTTAGCTCTTTTTCTGTGGCCTTTGGTGTATATTGACAAAATCATAAGTTAAATGCCAGACTTACAAAGGCAAAGCAGAACTGTTTCCTATTACTGAGTAAACAATTGTTGTTAGGCATTTCAGACTGATAATGTATTTCACAGTGATTAGTATGCTGTTTTGTGCATGCAGTTTCAGGAATACGTCCTGATTCCAACAAGAAAACAAGGCTTACTGTGGTTTGAATGGAGCTGGAATTCTGCTCTCAGTTGAGGACACTAATGTGAACATAAAACAGATTTAGAACCCCACTTTGGCAGAAAGCATTCCCTGCAGAGTTACTCAGTACTGGTGCCATATGCGGCAATCTCTCAATTCATGTGTTGCCTTGCTTGATTGAGAGCTGGCTAACGAAGTGGCAACGAGCCAGTTAGTTTGGTTTGAAGGAAGGAAACACCATACACACAGGTTTAGGATGCTAAGACAGTCTTTAGAAGATTGTTTTATCTCCAGACAATAAAGCTATGCTATATATTTAGGAAAATGTCAATTAAAATAAAAGGAAAATAAAGTTGAATATGATGTAAGTTTTATTTAGCATGCTCTAAAATGCAGCATAGGTATGAAATAATCATTTCTAATCACCTCACTACAAAGAAAGAACACTACTCATTTATAGACTGTTTCATGGCAAGATGATGCTTTTTTAAAAAGCTGGCAAATGTATAAATTGACAGTTTAACTTTGCAGTGGCTTGGAAAATATTATTTTCCTGTCAGAGCAGATTGATAGGATTGGATGACCTCCATAATGCGCACTGAACCAATCCTCATGGTAGGAGAACCTGAGAATTTCCAGGAATAACAAGCCTCTAGAGCTTCCTTCCTTACATGAGAAGCACAGGTTAGTGCTCCAGGCTAAGTGCTGAATGGCTGAGGTATGGTGTCTGACCTCCTATTTCCACAGTCTCACAAAAGTACTACACTCCCCTGAAGTCAGATTGGTGGTCACAGTCCCGCATCCCAGGTCCACAGTCATTAAGGAGCCACTGGGGCCTCTCTCTGCTGGCTCAGGGAGTGTGGGATTTTTCCCAGACTCTTTTCATAAGTGCTACTGACTGAAAAGTGAATTTCTCTTGCAGGCTGCATCGAAGCAGAGCAAACGGAGTGGGAAAGGAGAGAAATCACCCAGTTGTCTGTAAAAACTTGGAGTATATTATCAAAGCTTAAATCCGTAATTGACTTCTCTTGTCTATTCTTTCTTAAAAGCCTTAACTTATCATCGTTAGGGCAAAAGGCTTTTATCCTGACAGAGGAACACAGAAAAGGAGAAGTATTATTCACTGAAGATAGGGGAAAAGACACAATTCTTGTTTTTCTAAGAAACAAATTTTCCTTTAAGAAATACATTTTTCATTTTAGAAAAAAAAACCACAGTGAGCCTTTCAGTTCTCTCATTATGGAGAGACAAAATCTGAGGCGAATTTTTAAATGTCCATCATTAGACATGTCCTATGTTATCCAGCTGGCAAATGCTGAAGTTTGGGTTCATCAACATCTGCTTGCATTAGGAAATCTTTTCTTGAGAATTATGTTCACTTAATGAAAGTGAAGTAGTTGGCCCTAGTGGGCTGGCTCAGCGGTAAAGCATTGGCCTGGCATGTGGAAGTCCCAGGTTTGATTCCCCATCAGGGCACACAGGAGAAGCGACCATCTGCTTCTCCACCTTTCCCCTCTTCTCTCTCTCTCTTTCTCTCTCCTTTTCCCTCCCCTCCCACAGCCATGACTTGAATGTTGGAGCAATTTGGTTCCAAGTGCTAAGGATGGCTCCATGGCCTCGCCTCAGGCACTGAAATGGCTTGGTTCTGAGCAATGGAACAATGAAGCAATGGCCCCAGATGGGCAGAACATCGCCCCCTAGTGGGCTTGCAAGTGGATTCTGGCCGGGGTGCATGACGGAGTCTGTCTCCCTGCCTCCTTACCTTCCTACCTCTCACTTAATAAATAAATAAGTAAATAAATACATAAATAGTGAAGTAGTCAGTTCTACTACATTTGTACTCATATAGTTACATCATTCTTGAACAAAAAGGATCTTCAAAGATTATGTCTTATAACATTATCATTGAGAAACTCAGAAATATATTAACCAATGTGATCAACTAATTTCCTAAGTAATAACAAAACCACTTAGATGATCTTAGTTCTCAAACAAGTTTTCTACCCTGTTCTGTATAAACACACACACACACACACACACACACACACACACAAATGGTTGACACATATGGAATGTAATCTTTCCTCTCATTTTGGCTATAGAAATTAGAGAAAAAAAATTAAATTCTAGAAATCTTATTTGACAGTAAGGATGAATTTTTACTTGGAATACATGTTGTTTCAGATCGAACTGGTAATTATTTGAGAAAATAGGGATTCTATTACACCCAGTGAGAAATAAGCATAATGTAATGTGATACTTAGACTAAAGATTTAGCATGTTAAGTAGAATTAGTATGTTGTTCAAATTCCTGATGCATCATACATACGCCATTTATCATACAAATGAGAATACACTGACAGATAAAAGGCTGGATAGTTTTATTTCTTCAGGACAATATGTGTAAATCAGAACCAAAATCTGGGAAATCTGTGAGCCGTGGTCACTCTATCTCAAAACTATGTAGTGTGGCTATTGGACATTGGGTAGAAGATGTTGGCCCACTGCTAAAGCATTAGTGTTTACGTATTTTGTGGTTAGTTTAATAAGTAAGGGTGACCTTACTTTCATGCTGGTAAGCTTGGCTAAGGCGTTCTAGGTCTGGATCCTGACTTTTTTTTTATCTCAGCTCTTTTAACTCCCTTCTAAACTCATTTCTAGGTGTACGGAAGCCACCAAAAATCTGAATTAGGAATCATATCTTTATTTGTAATCTGACAGATGTTGAATTAACAAGTCTTCTCTTTGGGAGATATAGAAGGTACTGTTCTAAAATACTGTGTCTGATAACTGTTTCTCTCCCTCTGTTCACTGTAGTTTGCTCAGTGAAGATGAGCACTGAACTCCAGAGTGATTTTTTTAAATGTAACAAACGGCATCTTATCTGCCATTTACTCTTGAGTAGCATTATCCTCAGTAACATTAGGAGAGGTTGTAACCAGCCTGCTCAAGGAGACTATACCTACTGATTTCAGGGAAATTCACATCTTGTTAAGGTAACCACACAAGTGAATCCAAGAAGTCTACATCTTTAGAAATTTCCAAAGTGGTTTTCTGGTATATCAGTCATCAAAGAAACACAAACAGATACACACACATACACATATACACAAAATGTACAGCAATGCATGACACACACATACTAGAAATAAACACTTTTTTCCCGGAGAGTACCCCTTTATTATGGCAACTTGTTAAATTGTTAGCCATAACTCATTTTCTATGCTAATTTTAACTATACTTCATTGCCTTTAGGGGCAGTCTGTTGAAACTATTGCTACTTGACTATAATATGTATTTTCCAGGTATTAAAGTAAGTTAATTTATGTGCTATGGGAGACTGCAGAATACTGAGTAAAATTTGCAGAAGATTTTGTTTTTATATTTTTTTATTTCTTTTTTACTTATTGATTTTAGAGAGTGAGGAAAGGAGAGAGAAAGAGAAACATCGACTTGTTGTTTCACTTTTGCACTCATTGGTTTATTCTTGTATGTGCCCTGACCGGGATCAAACCTACAACCTTGGCATTGCAGGACAATGCTCTACTGACTGAGCTAATTGGCTAGGGCTGTAGATGATTTTGTTATTTTAAATAACTAATATTTGTAGAACTATTTGCAGTTAATCTAATGCTTTGATATACAGGATCTTATCTAAAGAATCAGTGTTAACAAACAGCAATTACTCTGGAAATAAAGAAATACTACTTGATATGATAACATGGATTCTGTTAGTTTGGTTCCTCCCTCCCTCCCTCCCTCCCTCCCTCCCTCCCTCCCTCCCTCCCTCCCTCCCTCCCTTCCTTCCTTCCTCCCTCCCTCCCTCCCTCCCTCCTTCATTCCCTCCCTCCCTTCCTCCCTTCCTTTTTTCCTTTAGTGTGGTTTATCACCGAAGACAAACACTGAATATAGTGTGACTGGCTTAAATATGCCAAATTACAATGCTCTTGTAGTGAACAGCATTTTTAATGGTAGCTTTAAAAGTCCAGAGAGAGGCAAAGTGCATACTTTATAGAGAAGTAGTGGCAGTGACAGCTTCAAACTGTGAGATTCGGTCCTGTAATTGAAGTCATATGTTTCATCTCAATTTCATTTGCATGGGCTACAGGCTATAATTAACATCAAGTGGCAAGACAAGATCACACACAATAGAATCCTGAAGTACAGCCAGGCCACCAAAATGGAAACAAGCTTGTCTGTTACTTAGCTACACACGACTGTGTCTGAGTGGTCACAGAGAGATGACTATGAAGCATGTAAAGAGTAGCTGTGTGCGTGCCTGACCTGTGGTGGCGCAGTGGATAAAGCGTTGACCTGGAAATGCTGAGGTCGCCGGTTCGAAACCCTGGGCTTGCCTGGTCAAGGCACATGTGGGAGTTGATGCTTCCAGCTCCTACCCCCTTCTCTGTCTCTTTCTCCTCTCTCTCCCTCTCTGTCTCTCTCTCCTCTCTAAAAATGAATAAATAAAATAAAATAAATTAAAAAAAAAAAAACCATGCAAAAAAAAAAAAAAAAAAAAGAGTAGCTGTGTGCGGAAAAGGGAGTGAAGGTGCACTAAGTTCACAGGGAGTGAAGGTGCACTAAGTTCACAGGTAAATGTACTAAACAGGACTTCATTTTATTTTGATATCCTTTCACTTGTCTTTCAAAGTTCAGTGGCTAATTCTTTAGTAACCTAGTCCTTGCCAACTTCATTTCTCACAAACTTTACCACATGGGCCAGGCATACAGATGTAACATGAAACCCCCTGCTAAGGAGAAGAAAGATAAAGTCAACCTCTGCTTCTATGCTATCTAACCTTTTATTTCTAGGCAAAAATGCTTCGCACATACTTCCTCCTTTAATAACTCCCTTTGTTCTTGGGCTAACTCTTACCATCTTTTATTATTTAACTCAACTATGACCACTTCCGAGATGATTTTTCCCAGGCATGCCCCCAGACTCTGCCTGTAGAATTGTATTTATCACACTATATTACTGTTGTTTGCTTCAGTGTAAACAACAAGATTTTGAAGCTTTTTAAGTTCTTTTATTCTTATTTTACAGCACAACATCTGACTCATATAAAGAGGTCAATAAGAGCTTATGTAATAAATAACTCCCCCACTCCCTGCCATATAGTATTATTCTGTTATGTCAAACACCTAATATGTGTTCAGTTCATTCATGTTGCTTCTACATCGTAAAAGGTTTTATATTTTCAAGTAGAACTCCTTTTTTTTAGAATTAGAATACTTTTGAAGTTTAGAAATCCTTTAAATTTAAAGAAGATAATGTTGAAATGGTGAGACTTGTAATATTTTTGGAAGCGGTAGTGAATTGTCAAGCTCTTCATTTTTTTTTTTTTTTTTATCCATCAGGTAGAGGATGTATTTCTATCTTTCTAATAAATTATTATAATTACTGAATTCAGATTGTGTGACACTCTGTCCTCTCAGAAGCAATTCTTCTTCAGAGGATGCCTGAGGGAATCTGTAGATAACTACTATTAGCTGGGATGGTCTAAACATAAGCATACCTTGGATCCCAGACACTGAGTTCTTGAAACACTAGTTGCTCTCAAGAGCCTTCTTTGTTGTTTTAATGGAATATAAATAAGATTATCTCTCACAACTGCTCTTCATTTTACTGAATCTGCATGCCACATAATTGAATATGCAAGAGGTCTTGGCAGATCAAAATCAAACGATAGAGATCAGTGGATGTGTTTCTTATGTACTGTAATTTGTTGCCAGGAATACTCTGACAGTGATATTTAAAATTTGTCCTTAATATTTCTGTGATATGTAAGGAAGCAGTTTCATTGATAAGGTCTTTTGCGTTAGCCATTATGAAAACCAATTCACTTTGGACAAAAGATACCAATGGGAGTATGCTTTCCACAAAATGGAGAAACTCCAGTTTTCCCTCCATAGATTTGACGGATAATGTTCATTTTATAAAGCGCTCAAATTAATAAATGACAAAGGTATTTTAGAATTGCTATCACCATTCTGCAACACTAATAAAATTATGTATCTAAGAAATCAGCAGAGGCCACTAACATCATGAAGCTCTACCCGGCATAACGTTAAGTGACACCTGATGAAAGGACAATGATGAAGGTCATGGACAAACAAAATTAAGCCGAGATGTGATTAGGTCTCATGTTCTAACCACCAATGAAGATAAAATATATGGGGAAAAAATACTAAAACTTGAGATACAATCAGTAAAGTCTAGACTCTGCTAATCTTTACTTATAAATAAAATAAAGGATATATATCTTAATTTCTCCAGGAAATAACTCACAGAAAATAAGATGAAGAGATTAAAGATAAAAAATTTCCCATTAGAAATAAAAACATAGGTCATAAATGGAAGCCAGATATGTAATTTTGGATTTTTGTATTAATTACATCAAAAAGTTATTGAAAGGTGAAATTAATTTGAACACATTTTATTAAAAATATAATACATATGAATATATACATAAAAAGACATTGCAAAGAATTTGCTTACACAACTGTAGGAGCTTGTTAGGAAAGTCTGAAATCTAGAGGGTAAAACAGTAGGCTGGAGACACCAAGGAAGAGCGATGCTTCTGTCTGCAAGTGAACTTTCTTCTTCAGGGGAATCTCAGTTTTACTCTAAAAGCCTTACAACTATTTGGATTAAGTTTACCCAAGTTACTTAGAAGAAGACAGTTTTCTTTATTTAAAGTCCCTTACTAAATACCTGACAACAACTCTTAGATTAGTGCTTAATCGAATAACTAGACACAGCAGCCAATTCTAGTTAGAAAAAACAGGCCATCCATCATACCAAGGAAACATTTGTGGGAAAGTGATAATTATAGACTGAAACTTGGGTTCTAAGAGGGCTTATTGCTGCTGGGTTGGTCACTGTTTATAGGTCTTTTCAGCAAAGTTAAAAAAAATGCATATATTTTTAAAAGATAAAATACTTTATATTTACATTTTTAAAAGATAGATACTTGATACTTCAAATTCAAGGCTGTGAAATTTCTATTTAAACTTACATATTTTATTATATATTTTTCCTTGTTTCTTTCACAACTAGTATTCATAATCATTGACCACACTGCTATTCATATTATCTTTCTTTATTCGAAAATAGACAGCCTTAAAACCACAATACAACACTCCTGGTAGGAATCCGATTACAGAATCTGTTTTAAACTATTTTCTGCAGGTTTTCTAGTACTTCAAATTATATAATTATGGAAGTACAATTAAATCCTTTAAGTTAGTAAATTTTATATGTTTTGGGGTTTTTTGTGGGGGGGTTGTTTATCTTTTATTTTTTGTATTTTTCTGAAGTTAGAAGCAGGGAGGCTGTCAGACAGATTCCCACATACTCCCAACCAGGATCCACCCAGCATGCCTACCAGGGGGCGATGCTCTGCCCATCTGGGGCATTGCTCTGTTGCGGCAGGAGCATTCTAGTGTCTGAGGCAGAGGCCATGGAGCCATCCTCAGCGCCCGGGCCAACTTTGCTCCAATGGAGCCTTGGTTGCGGGAGGGGAAGAGAGATAGAGAGAGAGAGAGAGGAAGGAGAGGGGGGACGGGGGAGAAGCAGATGGATGCTTCTCCTGTGAATCAAATCCGGGACTTCCACACACTAGGCCAATGCTCTACCACTGAGTTAACCAGCCAGGGCCAAATTTTATATGTTAATAACTATTTTTGAGCAGCTTTAGATTCTTGGGTGGGATGTATAAAGGGTTCCTATATAACACCTGCCATCACACATGCACAACCTCCCCCACTACTGATATCCCACACCACAATAAACTTACACATCATTATCATCTAATTTCCTTGCTTATATTATAGTTTGTTCTTAGTGTTGTCTGTTCTATAGGTTTGAAAAATTTTAATGTGTTATCCACTATCATAGAATCATAGAGAATAATTCTCTACCTTAAAAATCCTCTGAATACCTCGTGTTCATCAGTCTTTCCACTTGACTTCTGGCAGTCACTAAATATTTTTTTTGTCTTATTATTTATTTTCTTCTTTTTACTTTTAGTTTAATTTGCTCTCCTCTTTCTAGTTTCCTAAATTGGAAGCTTATATGATTTTTTTAGAACATTGTTTTTGATCATGTATATATTCATTATATAAAATTCTCATGAAACACAGTTTTTGCTGAACTAAATAAATTTGGATGGGTTATATTTTCTTTCACATTTTATGGCAAAATATTTTAAAAATTTCTCTTAAGATATTTTAATGAGAAGTGTGTTATTTAAAAGCCATGTATTTTTAGCATTTTCCAGATATCATTCTATCATTGTTTCTAATTTAATTCCAGTTTGATCTGAAAACAAAAATTGTATGATTTCTACTTTTAAAAATTTGTTAAGGTATGTTCTATGGCCTAAAATATGGTCTGTTTTGGTGAATGTTCCATGTGAGCTTGTGAAAGAATGTATATTCTGCTATTGTTGGATAAAGTAATCTATAGATATCCTTTATACATAGTTGATTGATGTTAGTATGGTCTTTCTATTCATTCCTTTACTTTTAATCTCTATGTTTTTATTTTTAAAATGGGTCTCCTGTAAATAATATATAGTTGGGTCCTGTTGTATGATCCAGTCTTACCGCCTTTGTCTTTAATTGGTATATTTAGAACATTGACGTTTAAAATGATTATTGACATAGTCAGATTAATATCTATCATGTTTGTTACTGTTTTCTACTTATTGTCCTTCATATTTTCCTCTCATATTTGTCTTTCACACATTTTTTTTATGGTCTCAACTAATCATTTTATATTATTCAATTTTCCTTCCATTTTTAGCTAGCCTATTATAATTCTTTAAAAAAATTTTTTTTAGTGATTGTCCTAGAATTTGCAATATATATTTATAATTTACCCAAGCTTACTTTCAGTGAACACTACACAACTTCACTGGTAGTTTAAGTACATTATGACAAAATATTCTAAATTTTTTTCTCATCTCTTGTATCATTGTTGTCATTTATTTTACTTACATAAAATTGAACATAAGCATATAGATAGCATATATAACCATTCACTATCAAGTATATTATTGCTATTGTCATGAACAAACTTATTTTTTATCATAAAATATTTTTTTTATTTTATCCTCATTTAATTTTCTGTGCTCCAACTTTTTTTATGTAGGTCTGAATTTCTGACATATTTTGCTTTTGTTTTCGCTGAGAAAAAATTTTTGTAACATTTTGGTAATAGAAGTCTAGTGCCAAAAAAAAAAAAAATCACATTTCATTTCTCTGAGGAGGTCTTTATTTCTCTTTCACCTTTAAAAGATAAATGCAGAGTACAGAATTCTAGGTTGTTCGTTTCCTTCTCTCATTACTTTCAATGTTTTATTCCACTCTTCCTTGCATGATTTCTGTGTGGTAGTCTAATATAATTCTTACCTTTACTTTTCTATAATTAAAGTGGTTTTTGTTTTTATTTTTCATCGGGTTTTCTTCAGGATTTTGTTTGTTATTTTTTATTTCTGCAGCTTGACTATATGGGGCCTTAATGTAGTTTTATTGTTGTTTTGATTTTTTTTTTCATACTGTACTCTGAGCTTCCTGGTTCTGTGGTGTGATAGCTTACATTAATTTTAAAAAAAAAGGAATTTCAGTCATTATAGCCTTAAGTATTGACTCCATTAATTTGTTGCTTTTTTTTCTTATGAAATTTCCACTATGGGTACAATATATCTTTAGAAGTTGTCCTATTGTACTTGGAGATATATATATATATATATATATATATATATATATATATATATATTTTGGTGATTTTGGTTCTTTTTTCTTTGATTTTTAGGTTTGGAAATTCTTATTGTCATGTCTTCCAGATCAGAGATTTTTTTCCTCACCATGATCAAAATTATCCATTTCTTTACCGAGTTTTTGAATGCTACCATTTCTTTTTGATTCTTCCTTTAAAATTTCATCTCTCTGCTAACATTATCCTTCAGTTTTGTATACTGTCTATTTTGTTTTTAATTAAAGTCATGTAGGATATTATTTGTAGTTTTTCTTCTAAATTCCTGGTATGATAATTCCAACACTTATGTCATACCTGACTCTTGTTCCAATGCTTCTCTGAGTCTTTAAACTGTATTTTACTTTTTAGTATAACTTGTAATTTTTCTTTTTTTTTTTTTGAACAATAGACATGATGTACCTGGTTTAAAAACATGTGTTAAATAGACTGTTAGTAATGTAGTGATAAGGATGAAGGGAGAGGAAGCATTCTGTAGTTCTGACATTATGTCATATTCCTTGGATGAGCCTGTGCCCCAGCCTGTGAAATTAACCAGTGCATCTCAGTGTCCCCAGCCCACTAACATGAAACAATATCACCAGTGGGGCTGTGTATTTCACTTTCCCCAGCTAGATTAGACTCTTATTAAACTCTAACTCCTCAGGTTAGGTTCTGGTAAAAGTTTGACCTTGGTAAGAGAATGCTCTGGTATATTTCAAATTGTTTCTTTTCACTCTCTGGCAGATGCATGAGAGAATTTCTCTCTAATATTCCCTGTAAGAACCTAGTAGATCACCAGAAGGTAAAACTCACAGGAGTGTGAGGTTCCCCAACGATGAGGTTTTTCTAGAGAGAATTTTACTGTCAAAGTTGTTCGTACTGAGCCTCCAGTTATTCATCAATTACAGTTCATGTGTTCCTACCCTAGTATTGGTTCCCCCAGAGGTCTCTGCTCAGGGATTTTTGCTCTAGTCAGTTGTGATTCTATCCATATGTCAAATTTTCTAGTGTATTGGTTTTGTTACAACCTTACTTATCTATGGTTTAGGCTAGAAAGAGCTGTTGATTTTTTTATTTGTTTTGCTTTCTACTTTTTATTAGGTTGAAATTATAATTTTTAATCCACCTATTAAAAGTAGAGATAACCTGAAAACCTCTCAAACCAGTGTACTTTAAAGTAACTTGAAATAATTACTCACTTGTATAGTTATGTCAGAGTGGCAGACTTCAAAGTAACATTGATGATTTTGACTTCTGGTATTTATGATTTGCGTGATGCCCAACTCTTAAGGGTGGGCAAGACCAGTGACTTGCTTTTAGCAATAGATTATGACAGAGGTGACACATGTATATGTTTACGTTTACATGATTATGTTATCATAGATTATAATGCCAGCTTTGTAAGCAAATATTTGCTCTTGCTGGTGTTAGGAAGAAAGCAACATGTAAGAAGGCCCATGTGATGAGGAACTGACAGCAGCCTCCAGCCCTTGCTTAGAGACACCAATAAATGGAGCTTCTCAGTCCAATAGCCCACAGAGAACTAAAGGTAATCATCAGAATATATCCTTTCTTAATTGAACCTCAGAAAAGACCACAGCTCAAGATGATAGTTTAATTACAACTTTGAGACATCCTGAAACAGAGAATATGCTTGGAATTGTTAGCCAAAAAGCTATAGATAATTCATATGGGCTGGTTTAAGTCTCCAAGTTCATGGTAATATTTCTGCACTTCCATGGCTAACTACTATAACTAACAACTCAATAAAAGAGTAGAAGAAGTTGTTCAATTTGACTTTCAATTTTAGGGTGTCGATCTATATTTTTGTTCAAATAAGATCAAGTATTTCTTGATGAAAGGAATAACATGTGTATAGTAATATTGTTCACCAGTTATCTTTGACAAAATTGATTGAACAAAATCTATGATCAAATTGTATCTTGACTTACTATATCCCATAATCATAGAGAAAAGAAAACAAAACTCAATCCTATAATAAAATAAAAATAATAATGTTTTTTACATATATGTAACACAAAATATCTTTATGGTATAATAAAAAGATAATTTGATTGAGAAAAACTGCAAGTTGAAAAAAGAGTTTTCCCATCAAAATATACTATTTTTGGAAAGTTCATCTTAGGAACCAAAATTGTTTCATAGGAAAAGTAGATGAATAATTATAAGATTCTGTCCTTAATTTTCTTTATAACGTCTGGTTATACCTTTGCATAGTCTCTTAAATTCTCAGTTTTTAATCTATAAAATATGGCTATATAAATGTTAATACTTCTTCAGGTATAGCTTGATCAGGTGGTGGTACAGTGAATAGAACCTTGGCCTGGGACACTGAAGACTCAGGTTCAAAACCCCAAGGTTGCTGGCTTGAGCACGGGTTCATCTGGTTCTAGCTTGCACACAGGCTCACCAGCTTGAGCATGGGGTCGCCTGCTTGAGTGTGGGGTCATAGACATGACATTATGGTTGTTAGCTTGAGCCCAAAGGTTGTTGGCTTCGGCAAAGGATTATTGGCTGGACTGGAGCTTCCCCCCGAACCTGGTCAAGGAACATACAAGAAAGCAATCAATGAACAAAGCAAATAAGCACAACTATGAGTTGATGCTTCTAATCTCTCTCTTCCTGTCTATTAGTCTCTGCCTGTTTCTACCTCTCTCTCTCTCTCTCTCTTAAAAAATACAAAATAATACTTGTTTAATTCTAAATTGTCATGATTCTCTGAAATAATATGGCATTTTCAGAAAAAGACACAGGAATCATGGGAAGATAATTAGTGCACCTGCATCATTGTAAGACTGACCATTATAAATATTTTGACTCAGAAGTGTCTAAAGTTTATATTTTTTCATAGTAGGTATAACAGTTGTGTAATATGTAGAAGAATTAGACTTTATAGTTGCTTTAGAAGAAAGTTGTAGGCTAAACAAGATTATCGTTATCTTTACTTTACTAATATCATATTTCTAAATAGGTTTATTCTCTCTCTTAGATCTAGGTTTGGAGATAAGTAATTTTAGTACTTTTTATTTTCATTAATAAAAATATATAAATTGTATTACTTCAGTAAATGAGGTGATTCACTCAAAGAGACAGGGGGAAAATGCTTTTATTTGTATTGGCCTGCTTACCTGAATTCACTTAAAATAAATATTTGCTTTTTCTTTTTACTTTTTTTTTTGTATTTTTCTGAAGTGATAAGCGGGGAGGCAAAGAGACAATCTTCCCCATGTGCCTGATCGAGATCCACCTGGCATGCCTACTAGGGGGCGATGCTCTGCCAATCTGGGCCGTTCGTTGCTTCATAGCAACGTATTGCCTGAGGCAGAGGCCATGAAGCCATCCTCAGCACCCAGGCCAACTTTGCTCCAATGCAGCCTTGGCTATGGGACGTGAAAAGAAAGATAGAGAGAAAGGAGAGGGGGAAGGGTAAAGAAGCAGATGGGCGCCCCTCCTATGTGCCCTGGCTGGGAATCAAAACTGGGACTTCCACATGCCGGGCTGATGCTCTACTGCTGAGCCAATAGGTCAGGGCCTAATATTTGCCTTTAAAAAAATATTTTTTTTTATTAAGTGAATTACTACTGCCACTGTCAAATGTTATTTGAACATTTATACAGAAACACTCCAAAGCAACCCTGCACAATTAGAAAACCACATAGGTTAAACAAATCTGTGAAGGACTCTTGAAAGGGCAGGCTTCAGTCAGCATTTCTTATTAATAGAAAACTTGCCAGTTCTGTGCAGTCTACCTTAATAGTCCAAAATAAGCTCATGGAACAGACAGAAAAAGCATCTTCAAAGTCTGGTGCTTTACATGTTTATTAGTGTAACATAAAAAAAACAAAGAAATAAACAAAAAACAAACAACCAAAAAAGATAATACAATAGCATTTCACAGTATGACATGTACAAAGTATGATAGAGACCACATGTGCTGTCATTGGTTAATGTGCAGATGTTCATTGCCAGGGCAAAGCAACCAGGAGTGAAGCATGAAACAATTGCATTTACCCTGAAATGTCCGCAAAGCAAAAAAGTGGTGAGTAGTAAACAACTTTTCCTGAGTGCGATGAAAATACTTACTAGAGCAGCAACAACAATAACTTATTTAATATTTATATTTTATTTAAGAGAGGGACACTTATGCCTTTAATAAAAGGGGTCGGGAACCTATGGCTCAAAAACCAGGTATGGCTATTTTGATGGCTGTATCTGGCTTGCAGACAAATCTTTAATAAAAAAAAATAATAATGTTAAAAATATAAAACATTCTCATGTATTATAATCCATTCATTTCTTACCACTCATATTCATGGTTGTGGGTAGCTGGAGCCAATCACAGCTGTCCTCCGGGACAACATCAAATTTTTATTGGATAATGCGTAATGTACACGGGTCATTGTGAGGTCAAGAAGTAAACTTCCCACCTTTTAATCAAGTAGTCAGCTAGCTAATTGCAGAAATCCTTTTGACGAAGAAGATGGCTAAAAGAAAAAAAGATGAGGAGTATCGTACTTTTCAGCAAAAATGGACAGAGGAATTTGCCTTTGTGGAGAGAGCAGGTTCTGCAGTGTGTCTAATATGCAATGATAAAATTGCATTGATGAAACGGTCAAATATAAAGTGGCACTTCAACACACGCCATACTACATTTGCATCAAAATATCCAGTGGGGGACAGCAGGAAGAAAGCATGTCAAGAGCTACTGTGCAAAAAAAAAAAAAAAAAAAAAAAAAAAAAGAACTACTGTGCAGAGTGCAAGCTAGTCAGCAGCAACTCCGTGTTTGGACCAACAAGGTGACTGGGATTTGGCTAGCTTTGCTGGTGCTTTAGCAATTGTGAGAAATGAAAAGCCATTCACAGATGGGGAGTATGCCAAAACATTCATGCTTGATGTTGCCAATGAACTTTTTGACGACTTTTTGGATAAAGACAAGATAATCAAATGAATAAAAGACACGCCTCTGTTGGCAAGAACTGTTCATGATCATACCGTCATGATGGCAAATCAAATTGATGCAACACAAGTGAAGGACATAAATGCAGCACCATTCTTTTCTCTCGCATTGGATGAGTCAACAGACATAAGCCATTTATCCCAGTTCAGCATGATTGAAAGGTATGCTGTCGGCGACACACTATGTGAGGAAAGTCTTGCTGTTTTGCCTATGAAAGAGACAACAAGAGGGGAGGATTTATTCAAGTCTTTCACTGAGTTTGTTAAAGAAAAAATCTACCGATGTATAAACTTATTTTGGTGTGTACTGATGGTGCTCCGTGCATGGTGGGGAAAAACAGAGGATTCATAGCACTTCTTTGTGAACATGAAAAGAGACCCATCCTAAGTTTTCACTGCATCCTACATCAGGAGGCGCTTTTGCTCAGATGTGTGGCGAGCAGTTGGTGAGGTGATGTAGCTGGTCAACTTTATTGTTGCCTGAGGTTTAAATGATGGCCAGTTTAAAACACTGCTGGATGAAGTTGGGAATAATTATCCTGATCTGCTTTTGCACAGCAATGTGTGTTGGTTGTCAAGAGGAAAGGTGCTCAGCCATTTCGCACTTGTCTGAGCGAAATCTGGACTTTTCTTGAAATGAAAAACATTGAGTATCCTGAGTTGGCTAACACTGAGTGGCTCCTGAAGTTCTACTATCTGTGGACATGACTGAACATCTGAACCAGCTCAATGTGAAAATGCAAAGCATTGGAAATACAGTCTTATCCCTTCAACAAGCAGTGTTTGCATTTGAAAACAAGCTGGAACTCTTCATCGCTGACATTGAAACAAGTAGTTTACAACACTTTGAAAAACTGGGAGAGTTTAAAGATGCATGCACAGCAAGTGACCCTGCTCAACATCTGGATCTCCAGCAGCTAGCTAGTGGGCTTCACATCTAATCTCTTGCAGTCATTCGAAGCACACTTTGGAGAATTTTATGAGCGCACTAGTCTTTTTAAGTTCATCACCCATCCACATGAGTGTGCAGTGGACAGCGCCGACCTGAGTTACATCCCTAGTGTCTCCGGCTGAGATTTTGAGCTACAACCTGCTGACCTGAAGGCCTCAGACATGTGGGTGAAAAAGTTCAAGTCACTGAATGAAGATTTGGAAAGACTTGCACAACAGCAAGTAGAGTTGACAAGCAAACACAAGTGGGGAGAAATAAAAAAACTTCAACCCGCGGACCAGCTGATTGTCAAAACTTGGAATGTGCTTCCCGTCACATATCACATACTGCAGCATGTGAGTATTGCTGTACTGACAATGTTTGGCTCTATTTATGCATGTGAGCAGTCTTTCTCACATCTAAAGAACATTAAGACCAACCTACGATCACGTTTAACTGATGGAAGTCTCAATGCCTGCATAAAACTCAACCTCACCACGTATCAACCAGACTACATAGCCATCAGCAAAACCATGCAGCACAAGAAGTCACATTAATGGTAAGAAGTACTTTATTCATCATTGGTTAGCAACAGCATAACAATATTATTAAAAGAATTCAGGACTTATTGTACTGTAAAAGTGTTAGTCTTACATAAAACGCACACATTTACTTGTATTTAGTGTTAAACATATCATATGGCTCTCACGAAATTACATTTTAAAATATGTGGCTTTCATGGCTCTCTAAGCCAAAAATTTTCCTGACCCCTGCTTTAATAATATGACTTCAGGAGGCAGAGGCTAGACTTACTACATAAATGCTTATTTTGAAGTCACTATACGTAGCTTCTTTCTTTTCCACTTCACTGGCTTATTGCCCCTCTTCTGCCCTTTATATCTAACACAACACTCACCAGTAAAGTGTTCCTAATTAACTTTATCACTTTTTCATTTCTTGAAGTTTCATGGACTTTTAGACTCTCAGCATTGGAACAGACTTTATCAATAGTTAGTTCAGGCCCATTGGCCCCATTAGATATGTGTTCCTGGGCCTTCTGTATTAGTAAACCTTATTCATCAACACATTATATTTTAAGGTAGCTGAGAAAATATTAATTTATTTAATATATTTTTGTATCCCAGAGTATTTGAGAAAACTTGACTGACAAAATAATATGAAGGCTTAATGATGAATTTTGTGCTTCCAATTTGGGCTACTCATCCCATGTTGGATGCACTTCATCCTGGGAATTACTAGGGCAAATGCTGCAAAATGATTGTCATCTCATCTAGTACAACCATGTTTTTAGTAAATAACACAGCAGCCTCAAAAGAATGAGACATACAGTATACAATCTTAGGTAGAAAAATAAATTTGTATATATTTCCTTCAATATTCTATCAACTTCAAATATACCTTATAATTAGATATTGGCTAATTTATACTTAAATGCTTGAAGAACAACTTTTTTCCTTTCTAAGCCTATAAAGGTTTACTTTTGTCTGTGAGATATAATTTAGGAATTGAATAACTGGGTGATATCATATTAGCAACAGCACCAACAGCTTTGAATATTGTTGGCTGATGTAGTAAGGCTTAAAGTGTATAATATTATCTTCAGAAAAAAAATGCTTCTTGGTAGGTACTATTATTGATTAGAGAGAGAAAGCTGAGACTTAGAGAGGAAAAAGCTCACTGAAGAAATGAAAATTAGTGGCAGAATTAAAATTTGACACAGTAGCTCAATGATGCCATTATGTGAGTGTTCATACCCATTTTACTCTTCTCTCACTTTCTACTACAAAAGTGACCAGTTCTAATTAGTTTAATTAGAAAGCGATTTATTAAAGGATCTTGCTCACAAAATTTTTGAAAGGACATAAGAAAAGTAGAAGCAGTTCCAGGATTCACTACCAGACCACAATCCCAAAGAGGCCTGACCAAGTTGCATCAATTATTTGAAGCTTTCAGCTCATGAAAGCACCACGAGAGCTGCCAGCTTCAGACCATTCCACCTTTGCCACAATCAACAAGCTGCAGAATCCAGAAGCTACTGACATGCCTGAAAATTGTAGAAGCTTATTACCGCCATCACATTTCACATCATCAAAATGAATGGCTCACATGCTGTTTTTCTCTTCAGGTAATTTAATTCCAAATCTGAGCTTCATGTAGGTGTATCTGATTAGCACCGGCTATATTATGAATCTGTACCTTTTGACCCAGTGGTGGCTGGGCAATGCAGTTTTGGGGTTTAGTGCTGTTCATTTCACTGTATGTGAACCAGCAAATGTGGAGAGAGTCTTGCGAGAATATGAACCACCATCATTGAGAGCTGTTTACTACAATGTCCAGATACTTATTCAGTGCCTAACATAAATATAAATTATCTAGCACAGAGATTCACACCTGAAAATTAAATAATAAAATGTATTGTCTATATTTACTAATTTGGTCAGGGCCTGTGGATAAAACTGGAGATAGAAAAACGCAGTAAGATATATCTCCTTTCCTCCAGTATTTTATTGATGTAAATCGAGCTTACATCTTAGCTTAATTATTTTTTTAAATCAAGATAACGTAACATGATGAAAATTTCTTTTGCCTATCATTTTCCCCATATGTGATTTGCATGTATTTAAATATTTAAATATGTAAACGTATATAAAATAACATCTTTTAAGATTAGTTCAGTGTCTATATTATTTAATTATGTATTGGGAAAATTTATACCAGGCTGATATTTTAACAATTGGATAACATAGAGTACAAATAATGTCCATTCTTAAGAAAAATTTTATTTTTATCTAGAAAAATGTAGTTGTTTGTTAAATGTCAGCATAATGTTTTCTGAATGGCTTAAGGAAGTTCTAGTTCTCATTTTTTTATTGACTAATCAACTATAAGCTGTATAGTAACAATAATAGCTAAAAGTGCATTTGGGATTTACATAGATAATGAAAATTTTTTATCAAATAACTTCTGGAGTAGATAACATAAATATTATTATTACTATATCTATTTACTGCAAAGAAATTAAGGCAATAGAATATAAGCAGGCAGAAAAGAGTCCACTCAGCTGAACTGCATTGCTCAAATCCTACAAGTCCAATAATAGACCTGTCTTCAAGACTGGCTCTAAAAATATTCAGCCTGATAAGAGTGTTCTTGTATACTTGAGGCCTTAGGCTACTCTGCTATATCATTTATCCAAACAGTGTGAATTATGGTGAAGGTGGGTTTTTGCTTGGAAGACTGAGAGAGGGATAGAATCTGAGTAACAGACCAGTCATGTGGGTTGATCCTCAATAAAAATCCCTGCACATCAAGACTTAGGTCAGCTTCACTAGTTGGCAACACTTTACACGAGTTGTCACAAATCACCACTGGGAGAATTTAGTACATCACTATGCAACTCTACTGGGAACAGAAACTGAAAATTTTCACCGGGTCCTTCCTTGACTTTGCCCATTTGCCTTTCTTCTTTGATGAATTTAATCTGTATTCTTCTGCTGTAATAAACCATAATTGTGAATATAAAGGCATTGGAGTCTTTTTAATTTATTATTAAGCCTGAGGGTGATCTTAGAGACTCTTGACAAAACAAGATATGTTGAACATCACACAGTTTTCCAGGATAATCACAGGATATTGCTATGAAAAATATCACACATTTTCTTTTAGAGCTTCTCACTTTTATACAGATGACAATAGCATGTTTCAGAGCTGCAGGCGTAAGTACCTTCTCTTTGGTAAAGTTGTGAGCAGGGGTGATTTGCCTCCCAGTGCTCATCAATATTGCCTTACAGAGTTGGAATATTCATTGCTCATGAAAGTAAAGCTCAGCTGTGTTTTGTAAATGAGATATCATGGACAAAGTGAATTATGAATTGGGCTTTTAACTTTTTTTATTTTAAAGAGAGATGAGGAAGTACTGCCATCTCTGAATCTTTCTGTTGTAGTTAGGAAATATCCAGTAGACAAAATATTGATCCTTCTTTTCTTTTGTCTCAGTAGGCAAACTTTCCTCTGGTTTAGTTTGCAATAATCTCAAGCCTCCTTCTAGTAAGAAAATGTCTTTAGCTTAGCATCCTACAGGTACAAAAATTCTATTGGGACCATCGCTTTATTCTTCTGTACTGCTGGTTTAATCATTTACTCTTGTATTATACTTAAGACATTGATTTATATTATGTTGATTTGCTCTTTTATATCTTTATTTGTTTTGATATTAAGGAGTTCCTGTGATAATCCAATATCCTCAAAGTTACTAAGTTTTAGAAATAGTTGTTAACTCTGAAGTCATTTTCAACCTATATACCTTTCTTGTTTTGTTTACTATAAGTGTGAAATTGATATATATTTATAGAAAATATATAGAAACAAAAATTTATATATAGGAATTTATATAAAACATATACATAAATATATATTTTCACACTTGAAGGACATACTGCATTCTCTTAACTAGTGGAAGTCACTGCATATTTACAAGGCAACTTACTCTATTTCTATTGGTAAATAATAACCATCTAATATAACTAAAAAATCATTATCATAGTTAAGAATTTTTTTAGAGTTTTACTTTAGTTTTGACTTTAAAATGCTATAAGCTATTTTAAGAAACTAGAATACTTGAAGAAATTTCAAATATTGGCAATCCACAAAAGCAAAGAAGAGAAAAATTCAATAGTAGTTCAGAAGGATATAAACTCTGCAGGCCTAACTGGTAATTATATTCCATCTGGTTCATGCTTATTTCAAGGGAAGAAAAACAAGCCACACACAATGAACCTGATGATTTTCCATAGCTGGCCAACAAGCTGTTACATTTGAGCCAGTTATAATACCCATATGTTAGCTTTACTGTGAAAGGATTTTTCTGGTCTAATGAGATTTATGGATTTTCTTTTAAATGAAGGCTTTCTATATGCTTTATATGTTTATTATTGTCCTGTCTTTTAAAGACTTGTGCAATAAGAAACTATCACAACTTACTATTTTGTTGTGATTTTGACCAGGGGGCATATGTGTTATTCACGTAGCAGACCAACTGGAACACAAATATGACAAAGAAGTATTTTTATTATGGTCATATAGGATTATCTGAATTGTATTAGCTGCTGCTGGTTTGTACGTCAAAGAAATGCCTTTCATTACCGTTGCAAACTTGCAAGATTTTATTCACTATGACTGGACTAATTTGAGATCTCTGACTTAATATTTAAGAACTGATATACTTATATACACTAATATAAAATACTGATAATTCACCAGTTTATTTACTTTTAATTTAATTTTTGATCCTATTTGGAGGCAATATTATTTCATAGTTTAATGCTCCCACACTGGAGTTAGACAATATAGTTGCACATGCCAGCTTTGACATTTTCTATCTGAATTATCTTGGCAAATTATCTTAACTCTAATTTCAATTTATTTATCTGTAAAATGTAAATATCAATGCTAATATCTATTTCTCTGGACTTTCCTGAGAATTAAATTAAATAATGTGAGTGAAGCTATCAGAGAGAATTAAGCTTTAGAAAGAATGTTCTGATGGGTTATTTTACCATCTCATGGGTTTAGGAATATATAATAACCGCAACATATATTTGTCATCAGTCAGCCATAATAGGTATTCTATTTTTTTGAATCCTGATTTTTTTCCTAAAAAGGTATTAGCTTTCAAATCTTAGAATGAGAGTGTTAGAAGCTGCACAACCACTAACTCTAAAAGTGATTCTAACTCTTTGCATTCTCAGAGTGAAGCAAGCTAAACTTTTTGCTTAAACTGACCCAGGTGAATTTATCGGCTCTTACTCTTACCACCACTGGTTTTCCCTTGGATGCTTATCTATCTATTAGACCAGGGGTCCCCAAACTTTTTACACAGGGGGTCAGTTCACTGTCCCTCAGACCATTGGAGGGCTGGACTATAAAAAAAACTATGAACAAATCCCTATGCACACTGCACATATCTTATTTTAAAGTAAAAAAACAAACCGGGAACAAATACAATATTTAAAATAAAGAACAAGTAAATTTAAATCACAAACTGACCAGTATTTCAATGGGAACTATGCTCCCCTCATTGACCACCAATGAAAGAGGCGCCCCTTCCGGAAGTGCGGTGGGGATGGATAAATGGCCTCAGGGGGCCACATGCGGCCCAGGGGCTATAGTTTGGGGACCCCTGTTTAGACAGATAAAATGGTTACTTCTTCTAGGAAGTCTTTTTTTGACTCCATGAACTAAACTCAGTAGATTAGTTAAGTCTTCTATTATGTTCATCTTTATTCACTTTTAGGTTTCTTCCTGTTCACCATGCATACAAATCGTATCTCATAAATTCTTCTAGATTATTTCTAATGTGAGTGGTCATCTGTATATATATATATATATATATATGTATATATTAGATATATCTATCTCCCTATTTGTGAATATTGGAAACCCATTTCCCTTTTCTTATAAGACAGTATGACTCTTGAGAACAACAGCCTTCATTTTACATTCTCAGTGTCCATTTTTATTTTCTTATTATTTATTTATTTACTTACTTATTTACTTACTTATTGTTAAAAAGACAGACAGGGAGAGAGAGAAGGGGAGGAGGGAGATGAGAAGCATCAAATCATAGTTGCTTTGCTTTGGTTGCTCATTGATTGCTTCTTTTTCCTTCTTTAATTTATTGATTTCAGTGAAAGACAAAGGGGGTCAAAGAGGGGGAAAAAGACAGAAACATTGAGCTGTTACTGTATGTGCCCTGACTGGAGATTGAACCAGAAACCTTTGCACTTCTGAAGGATGCTTTGAGCTATCTAGCCAGAGCCATTGATTGCTTCTCATACATGCCGTGATGAGGGTGGGAGCTCAAGCTGAGCCAGTGACCCCTTGTTCAAGTCAGCAACCTTGGATCATGTTGATCATCCCATACTCAAGCCAACAACATTGCACTCAAGTTGGCAAGCTTGCACTCAAGCCCATGAGCCTGTGATTTTAGGGTTTCAAATCAAGGCCCTCAGAGTCCCAGACCAATGCTCAATCCACTGCACTATCACTGGTCAGGTTGCACCTACTTTTATTAATAAATGAGTTTCACTAACTAATTTCAGTAGTTGTCATCCCCCATTATTTGTTTTACTCACTTTTTAATTTATCTAACTGAAAGGCAGAAACCTGGGCTGAACCGAAAACACGAGGCTAGTATGTTCCAAAAAGGAAGTTTATTTTAAAAGCACCTGGATGCAAGCCAGCTGAGACCAGCCAGAAAAGGGTGTCAGTCCTGAGCTCTGGGATAGAGCATTAGATATAGGGATTACTGCAGGCATTTATTGGCATGGGGTTGCTGGTACCTGGACATGCCCAGATTAGCATATCCTGGTTTGTGCCTTTGGTTACTATAAGGCCAGTTGCCACGGCCACCATCACAGCTGCCTGGCCTGTGCAGATTTGCATTTGATTTGTACAGAAGGTAATGAAATAATGGAGCCAAGAAATGGTGGGCCATTACATTTAATCCTAACTTGCACTCAGCAGGCGAGAAATACACATGGTGGAAAACACTCCCCTTTCCATTCAGGGCTCCCAAAGCCACTGACTTATCTGAGTTTCCTAGAATCAAAGATTTCTACCTCACCAGCCTTATTCACCTCTGTTCTCCATCTCCTTCTCTCTGCACAAACTCTGCAAAAACTGGCTTCTCCTTCAGCACTCTGCCATTTTGGTTGCTTCTCCTTTGCTATGTTAATTTCAGGAACCAAGAGAAATGGCCCTGGTCTGCCCCATTTTATAGTGTAGAAATCCAAACCTTTAAGCCAATATACAAATAAGAAAGTCTTATGAGCCTCAGAGACATGGACAAGAGTGTGGTTGTTAGGGGGGGGGGAGGGGAGGGGCGAGGGGAGGGGCACAAAGAAAACCAAACAGAAGGTAACGGTAGACAATTTGACTTTGGGTGATGGGTATACAACATAATCAAATGTCAAAATAACCTGGAGATGTTTTCTCTGAACATATGTACGCTGATTTATCAATGTCATTCCATTAAAATTAATTTAAAAAATAAGAAAGTCTCTGATACAAAGTCACTTATCTGAGGCATAAATGGGATTCCTAATAAGAATGCACCACCCCACATCATGCAACAGTCAAGGGTGTGGGGAAAAGCTTAGTTTTGAAAAGATCTTACTATTAAAAGGGCAAGAAAGGCTTAATCTTAAAACTAAGCCTTAGGCTATAATGACTTTGCTGGCTTACAGCCTGTCTCCCACACCCAATGCAAAGTATAAGCAAGCAAACATATATATCATATTTACAAATTTATTTGACCGACAGTTAAAGTTGCCCTTTTACAACCCTCAAGTCCCTCATGATGGCCTTGTCTCGAGAACATTTCTCGAACCTGCCCAGGGTGGGGAGAGTTGCTTTAGAGAAGGAGGATGTTGGGCAAGAGAGATGCTTACTGAAGAAGTTGCCCTAGTGGGAAGTTGTGTGGGGAGAATTTGAGTTTTAAAGGGGCTTTGGATTTAAAGGAGCCCTGCACCTAACCCTAAAATTAACATGCCTAGAGAAGAATGCATCTCTCACCAGAAAAGTGGTTGCTTTAGGCTGATCCCCAAAAAGATATGGGAGATATGCAAATCCAGGGAAGCATGCATATTTTGGAAAATTAGATCATGTGACTTTAACATGACTTCTGAGTGTCAAAATATCAAGTGGTTCCTTAAACAGCAATAACTAGAACAGAGGCTAGACAAATTTACTCCACTTCCACAGATCCATCTGGTACAGTGATAATTAGCCTGTATGGCCAGTAGCTACGGCCACCATCACAGCTGCCTGGCCCATGCAGGTTTGCTTTTGATTCAGACAAACGATAATGAAACTGTGGAGCTAAGAACTGATGGGCCGTTACCTTTAATCCTATCTTGCACTCAGTGGGCAAGAAATACGCAGAGTGGGAAAACACTTCCCTTTCCATTCATGGCTCCCAAAGCCATTGACTCATCCAATTATTCCTAGAATCAAAGGTTTCTACCTTACCAACCATATTCACTTCTGTTCCCCATCTCCTTCTCTCTGCACAAACTCTACACAAACTGGCTTCTCCTTCAGTACTCCTCCATCTTGGCTGCTTCTCCTTGCAATGCTCATTTCAGGAACCAAGAGAGCTAGCTAGCCCCTGATCTGCCCCATTTTATAGTGTAGAAATCCAAACCTTTAAGTCAATATACAAATAAGGATGTCTCTGATACAAAGTCACTTATCTGAGGCATAAATGAGATTCCTCATAAGAGTGCACCACCCCACATCATGCACCAGTCAAGGGTGTGGGGAAAAGCTTAGTTTTGAAAAGATCTTAGTATTAAAAGGGTGGGAAAAGCTTAATCTTAAAACTAAGCCTTAGGTTATAATGACTTTGCCAGTTTACAGCCTGTCTCCCATACCCAATGCTAACTATAAATGAGCAAACATATATATCATATTTACAAACTTATTTGACTGACATAGCTCAAATGATTTTAGACAGTATTACTCCGGTATAGCAGAAACTGTGGACTTAATGTTTGTACTTAATGTTTACATCAATTTTCTGTCCCTCCAATTCCATGGGCCTGATGGTCAGTGAGGATCAATTACATGTTGCACACTATGGATCCGTTGCATCTTAAGAACTCCAAGATGTTAAGTTCCTACTTTTATATAGGTGCTTCTGGTAAACTCTTCTTCTCTTCCTTTTCTTCCCCTCCCCTCCCCATCTCTCATTGTTCTGAACTAATATAATTACCTTCAGGTCATGTGTTAATTTTTTTAATTTAAGAACAAGAGACACAAAAGACTATTTCTCTCATACCATAAAAAGGAAGATAACAATCAGGTACCCAAGTACAAAGTGCCAGCCCAGAACGGTAGCTGGTTGTCTTTCATGTATTTATAATCCTGCCTTAATTCATGAAAAATAATGATGCATTAAGTCACTATCCCCTAAATTTAGGGAACTCAAATCTGCATTGGAGTGGTACTATTGATCAACAATGGATAGAAAAATGCATGTTATATGTCTGTTTCTGCTACACAATTTTTTACTTAATTATCCCACTTATTTGTTTAACAATATGACAAATAACTTTTTACATCATTTTAGGCATTAAGCTAGAAACTTTACTTAAATCATCTCACTTAATTCTAAAAATAAACCTTATGAAAATATACTCCTATTTTCTTGATAATGGAATAATTGAATATCTACTAGAATGTAAGCTTCAAGAAGACAGAAACCATGCTTATTTTGTTCATCAATTTATATTCGGTCTGTAGTACTTGACAAATAGCAGAAGCCAATAATTATTAATAAATTAAAAACAAATCCCCATATTAATATGAAGATCCTGGGCTCTAATTTACTAAGTAACTTGTTTTTGGTTTTATAATGAAAATGTAATGCAATTAGTTCACTAACTCTAGCCTGTTTAGTAGTTCCAAAGTTTATCTTTCAATATATAATTCCAAGGAATCATCATAGCAAACTTTGAGGACAAACATATTTTTCTTTTACGTTATACGTTAGGAGAGCTACAAATGAAAGTATCTTCTTTTTAGTTTCTGCGGTCTTTGCATATTGGCATTTGTCTTGTTGAACTCAAAGGGATGGATTAAATGCAATATGTCCACTTGATTGGCTGCAAACATTATGCTTGAGTGATAGATTTGTGCCCGTATTAAATAATGCTTCATTGTTCCAAGAAATAAAAATATAACTTGATTTCCTGTGATCATATAGAAAATGATCTAATGGTCTGTCCCCGACAACCCTACCAAAGATAGATAAGCAGATTGATAGCTAGCTAGCCAGATAGAGGAGTAGTTTTAATCTGGAAATTGTATCCAGAACTTATCTGCAGTTTAAGTGTACATTTTCATTTCCTTGATAAACTTTGTTTCTTTACCTTTTTACTACATTGTGTGTCTGGTTGAATTTATGCCCAGTCACCTGAATTTTGCTTTATTCTTCTAAAAGTAGTTTAAATGCTTCTAGAACTCTACAAACAATAAAAAACTAACAGTAATAGTATTTCACAAACAATAACTCATTCTTTAAATGGTCAATAAATATGAACAAGGCAAGTCCCCAAAAGTTCTCTTTGTCACTAACTCTTGAGAAGAAGAATTAAGAAGATAAACCAAGTAGACGTGCTATACAGTGACAGCTATATGGATCCCTTCTGGGCCAGCACTGAACCCCCAGCCAGTTCTCTGTGGGTCATTTAGCACAAAGTGGTTGAAAAACAACACCTGGAAGCAATCACTTGTGTCCTTTAGTCCAGTTTATCTTCAGCAGTTTTACTTGGTGGGAATGGAATGAAATGGGAAATTCTACTGATTTTTAAAGTTAATTTGGCTTCTCCTGATGCCCAGGTATCATGTCTCATATGATTAGTGGTGACCATATAAAGACAGTGCTATTGACAATTATAGTGGGACAACTGGCTCAAAGAAGGATTCTTTCAGGCCAAGTAAGATCTGTGATTCTATTAAAAATGAGAAATTCTGACTAAATTCCACATTTCCTTGGTCCCACATAAATAACATAAATCAGCTCTTCTTCTTATTATTATTTTTTTGCAACAGAGAGAGAGGAAGGGAGAGAGGTGAGAAGCATCAACTCATAGTTGCAGCACGTGCTAACCCCAGAGACATTGGGCTCAAGCCTGTAATCATGAGGTCATGTTGATGTTCCCACACTCAAACCAGTGGCTCCACACTGAAGCTAGTGAGCCCACATTTAAGCTGGTGACCTCACGGTTTCAAACCTCACTGGGACCTCACTGTGCCACCACCAGTCAGGCAAATCAGATATTCTTAACACTTATGGACACACATAATGATAACATTAGCATGATCTGCACTTTACCATAATCATATCTCAACATTTTTTATATTTCCCCAACAATTCCTAAAGGATATCATGAAATTTCTTTCTTTCTTTTTTCATTCTTTATTTTTTGGTATAACATTGATTAGATCATTTACAAAGGCAATTACTCAATATTTCAATTCATTTTACATCAAAATGAGAACAGATAAAATTTACTTTTTAAGAGATTATATATATAAAATTTTACCTTGATTTGGCTCCTCATTTTTTCTCATCTGTTGATATAAAAAATGAGCAACTGTTTTCTATTTTTTAAAAAAACACAAAAGCCTTTTTTGATAATACACTGTTGGTCAAATAAGTTTGTAAATATAATATATAGGTTTTCTCACTTGTAGTTTGCACTGGGTGTGGGGGACAGGCTGTAAGCAGGTAGGGTTGTTATACCCTAAGGCTTAGTTTTAAGACTAAGCCTTTCCCACTCTAAATTACTTTGTATCAGAGACTTCCTTGTTTGTATACTGGATTAAAGATTTTGATTTCTACACTATAAAATGGGGCAGACCAGGAGCTTGCTCTCTCTCGGTTTCTGAGATTAGTATTAGAGAAGAGACCAGAGAAAGGAGAGCAGAAAAAGGCCATGTGGAGGAGAGGAGAAGCAGCCAAGATGTTGTAAGGTACCAAAAGCTACAAAATTTATATTAATATTAGGAAGCTTAAAGAACATTTTACTAATTTGGGATAGGTGTGCAGAGAGATTTTGTAAATGATCTTTGTACTTGTGTGATTAGCATAAAACCAAGATGGCCAACGGCATTGTGTTGTAAAAGCAAAGGGGAAGGAGATTTGGATTTTCTGACCTTTCCTCACACCTATAAGGAAGCGAGTGAATAGCTTGCCAGGTGTAAGGAGAGAAAAATTAAAATAAACCTTTTCTTATATTAATGGGCCATTTACAGGCATTTGTCCCCATGGAAACTACCTCTCCCCTCCTGAAAGCATGTAGTTAATGTATGTATCTCTGGACAAAGGAATAGCAAATGAACACTAGAAAATATAGGAATGTCTTTTAATATATAAAGTGACATTTTTACCATTGTGTTACCTTGTAAGTTTTAATGTAAAGAAACATCTTTTTTTGCCTGACCAGGCAGTGGCACAGTGGATGGAGCGTCAGACTAGGATGCAGAGGACCCAGGTCCAAGACCTTGAGGTTGCCAGCTTGAGTGTGGGCTCATCTGGTTTGAGCAAAAGTTTACCAACTTGGACCCAAGGTCGCTGGCTAGAGCAGGGAGTTATTCGGTCTACTAAAGGCCCATGGTCAAGGCACATATGAGAAAGCAATCAATGAACAACTAAGGTCTTGCAACAAAAAATTGATGATTGATGCTTCTCATCTCTCTCCCTTCCTGTCTGTCTGTCTCTGATTCTCTCTCTGTCCCTGTAAAAAAAAAAAAAAAAAAAAAAAAAAAAGAAAATAAAAAAAAGAAACGTCTCTTTATGAATACTATAGACAGATGTTATAACCTTGCTAATGAGTTATGTCCCATACCCCCTCCCTTCATCCTTTTCCCAAACCTGTATAGGAGAAAACAAAGGTTATAAGCTTATGCTATGATGTCAGGATTTTTTCCCACCCATGTGTAATTAAGAGTATATAACCAGCCCCTAGACTATTATAGATGCACACGATTTGGGACTGCCCCATATAAGCTATATGCAGCTGGCATATTTAATAAATTTCTTTCTTTAATAAAACTTTTCAAAACTTATCTGGACTGGGTGTCTTTATGTGAACTCAATGAAATGAGGTACAGTGCCTTTCAGAATCTGGGTTGCAGTACTTTATAACAAGATGGTGTAGTGCTGAAGGAGAAGCCAGTTTGTGCAGAGTGAAGGAGATGGGGAACAGAGGCAAGTAAAAACACACACTGGGCTCCAAAACTCACTCATTCAGTACTCACAAAGTTACTGACTTATCTGAGTTTCCTAGAATCAAAGGTGTCTATCTCACCAGCCTCATTCACCTCTGTTCCCCATCTCCTTCTCTCTGCACAAACTCTGCACTAACTGGCTTCTCTTTCAGCATTCCTCCATCTTGGCTGCCTCTCCTTGCCTCCACATGAACTTTATTTGCTCTCCTCTCTAATGCTAATCTCAGGAACCAAGAGTGCAAGCTCCTGGTCTGCCCCACTTTATAGTGTAGAAATCAAAACTTTTAATCCAATATACAAACAAGGAAATCTCTGATACAAAGTCACTTATCTGAGGCATAATGGGATTCCTAATGAGAGTGCACCACCCCACATCAAAAAGGGTGGAAAAGGCTTAGTCTTAAAACTAAGTCTTAGGCTGTAAGGACTCTGCCTGCTTACAGCCTGTCCCCCACACCCAATGCAAACTATAAGCAAGCAAACATATATATCATATTTGCAAACTTATTTGACTGAGAGAAGGAAGTGGGGACAGGGGTGAATAAAGCTGATGAGGTAGAAACCTTTGATTCTAGGAAACTCGGAGAAGTCAGTGGCTTTGGGAGCCCTGAATGGAAAGGGAAGAGTTTTCCTACTCTGTGTATTTCTTGCCCGCTGGGTGCAAGCTAGGATTAAAGATGATGGACCACCAGTTCTTGGCTTCATTGTTTCATTACTGTCTGTCAGAATCCAATGCCAACCTGCATGGGCCAAGTGGCTGTGATGGTGGCCATGACTACTGGCTTTACATTTGGTGTAGTCTGTGGTAGAATTTGATACAGATTGGTATGGAGCGACCACCACATTTGAACGGTGAGATAGAGAACTCACTGCTGTTATGGTTCCTCATGGCTGTCCTTTTGGGGACCATAGCCTGGCTGACTTTACAGTCGTGCATGAGGAAACCGAGAGTTCTGTGATAGAGGCTGCCCAGGACCTGCAAACCAAGCAGTGGAAGGAGCTGGAGGAAACTTGGGAGAAAGACATGCCGCCCCTGGAGCTGAAGCAAGCACCGGAGGAGCCCGACCAGGTTCGCAAGATTTGCTTGGAAATGAAGCAGTTGCTCGAGAAGAAATCACAGGTTTGTAAGTTGCAGCATGCCCTGGATGTTGTGGAGAGCCAGCAGTTATGGGAAGCCGGGGCTGAGACTGGAGCTGCGGCTGCAAGACCTACTGAGCAGAAGGTGGCGGCAGCCCGGGGCTCGAGCCCGGCAGCAGCAGCTGATGTTTTCAGTTTCTCTTTGGAGGATGAGGAGAATTAAGGCTGGAGTTCTGATCTGCAGTCTCCAGAAGGTGAGAGGCCAGCAGAAAGGAGCACCTACTATGGCCCTGGTAGGTCTGAGATTTTGGGACACAGGGGTGAATGTCATCATGCTCTCTGGAGCAAAGATGGAAATGCTGACTGGCATTGCCACGTGCTCCTCTTTGGGACAGTGTAAGACCTGCCAGGATGGCAGGGATGAGGGGGATGGCCAAGGCCTCATGTGCATGGATTGAGTTCCTGGACTATGACCGGAGTGGGCACTGGCTCCTTTGTTGGATGGACTTACGGATTTTGGACAATGTGAAATACCCTGATGGGGGTGAAAGGCAGCTTTGCTGGAGGCCCTTCCCCACCTCGGGAAGGCTTTCAAATGGCTAGAAAGAAGGCCAAGGACATTTTGCGCTTTTGGCAAAGTCCTCAGAGACTGGTGAAATGTACCTTTGTAATTGTTGAAATTGTATGATTTGTTATGTTGTTGTAATTTGTGTAATGTGCCTAATTTCCTTGTGCAGGAATACCTGCACTTTAGATTGTGAAGTGAGCAAAAGGGGTGGAATGTCAGTCAAATAAGTTTGCAAATTTGATGTATATGTTTGCTCGCTTATAGTTTGCATTAGATGTGGGGGAACAGGCTGTAAGCAGGCAGGATCCTTATAGCCTAAGGTTTAGTTTGAGGACTAAGCCTTTCCCACCCTTTTTGATGTGGGGTGGTACACTCTCATGAGGAATCCCATTATGCCTCAGATAAGTGACTTTGTATCAGAGACTTCCTTGTTTGTATATTGGATTAAAAGTTTTAATTTCTACACAATAAAGTGGGGCAGACCAGGAGCTTGCTCTCTTTTGATTCCTGAGATTGGCATTAGAGAGGAGAGCAGATAAAGGTCACGTGGAGGCAAGGAGGGGCAGCCAAGATGGCAGAGTGCTGAAAGAGAAGCCAGTTAGTGCAGAATTTGTGCAGAGAGAAGGAGATGGGGAACAAAGGAAAATGAGGTTGGTGAAGTAGAAACCTTTGATTCTAGACAACTCGAATAAGTCAGTAGCTTTGTGAGCGCTGAATGTGTGGGTTTTGGAGCCCAGTGTGTGTTTTTACTTGCCCACTGGGTGCAAGCTAGGATTAAAGCTAATGGACCACCAGTTCTTGGCTCCACTGTTTCATTACTGTCTGTCCAAATCCAATGTGAACCTGCATGGGCCAGGTGCTGTGATGGTGGCCATGGCTACTGGCTTTACATTCTTCTCTCTTCACAAACTCTGCACAAATTCTCTTCTCCTTCAGTTCTCTACCATCTTGGCTGCTTCTCATCTGCAATGCTAATTTCAGGAAGAGAGAAAGCCCCTGGTCTCCCTTATTTTATACTGTAGAAATTAAAGCCTTTAAGCCAGTAAAGTGGTACCTTGAGATATGAGCAGACCAAAATACAAAAATTTTTTTAAGATACGAGCTGTGACTAAGTCCATATTTTTGTCGAGATCTAAGCAAAATACTGAGATACAAGTCTTGATTCAGGAAGCTGCTGCAGTTTTAGTTTTGTTTAAAGCAGGGGTCCCCATTTTTTGAAGATGGCAGCAGAGTAGGTGGACACACAGACGCCCAGCTCTCAACACCAAACTGGAATACAAATCAATTTAGGAAAAATCAGCATGAAAAACCAACACTGAACTGCAAGAACAGCTCTCAAAAACCAAGGAGCAAAGAGGAAGCCACAATAAACCTGGTAAGGAGTGCCTGAATCTCCTCTGCTTACAGGAACAGCGGGGGGGGGGGGGGGGGGGTGAGGCTGAGAGCCCAGAGAGGATTTCACAGAGGAAAAAGAGCAGAAACTACTGCTCACAGCCACTTACCTGGCGACCAGGGTGCAAGGTGGGTTGAAAAGACCAGCTTATCTCCCAAGTGGAAAGGACAAGGAGAAAGACAGACTGTGAGGGGCTAAGGTATGCAAGAAACGAAATAAAAAAGCTGACTCATTCGTGCTGGAGGCGGCCATAGCTGGGGGAAGGACTGAACCTTTCACAAAACAGAGCTGAAGTGCTTCCAGATCAGAGATCTCCGGACATCTATCCAGCTCCAATCAGCACAACAAGACACAGCTGAAAACAAGAAGTGGGGAGGAGGGGCAGTAACTCAGGTCTCCATGGAGATCTGAGATACACCTCCCCCTACTGAAGCTGAGAAAAAACCCTGCCCCCAGTGAGATTAGTTGGTGGAACAGACCTTCAGCATCTCAGGTTACACCCACAGCATTCCTGGTTACAGTTTCAAGGAAGCCCCCTGCTGAGATCAGTTAACAAGACTATCACCTGTTAAGAAAATAAACAAATCAAGACTTCAAAGCTGCCCAAATCCGAAAGTGGATTACAAATAATAGCTGATACCAATCCAAGAAGACCTAGAAATAACACAACTGAAAACAGGAGGCAGAAAACACCAAGCCTAGACTCAAGCAACTCTACAAATAAAACACCATTATGAGAAGACAAAGGAGTGCAACCCAAATGAAACCACAAGAGGCACCCTTGAGAGATGAGCTAAGTGATATGGAAATAATCAAACTTCCAGATGCGGAGTTCAAAATAATGATTGTAAGGATGCTTAGGGATCTTAGAACAACAATGGAGGGGGAGTTTGAAAACCTAAATAAAGAAATAGCAAGTATAAAAAAAGATATTGAAATATTAAAAAAGAATCAGTCAGAGATGACAAATACAATATCAGAAATGAAGACCACAATGGAAGGAATTAAAAACAGGATGGATACAGCAGAGGATCGAATCAGTGAGTTGGAGGACAACTGGAATGAAGGCATGAAAGCAGAGAAGAAAAGAGAAAAGAGACTCAAAAAGTCAGAGGAAACACTTAGAGAGCTCTGTGACAACATGAAGAGAAATAACATCCGCATCATAGGGGTTCCTGAAGAAGAAGAAAAAGAACAAGGGATAGAGACTTTGTTCAATCATATCATAACTGAAAACTTCCCTAAATTAATGCAAGAGAAACTCTTACAAGTCCAAGAAGCACAGAGAACTCCATTAAAGAGAAACCCAAAGAAACCTACACCAAGACACATCATAATTAAAATACCAAAGCTAAGCGATAAAGAGAAAATATTAAAAGCTGCAAGAGAAAAAAAAGTTATCACCTACAAAGGAGCCCCCATTAGGATGACATCCGACTTCTCAACAGAAACACTTGAGGCCAGAAGGGAATGGCAAGAAATATTCAAAGTAATGCAGAACAAGAACCTACAACCAAGACTACTTTATCCAGCAAGGCTATCGTTTAAAATCGAAGGAGAAATAAAAAGCTTCCCAGACAAAAAACAACTCAAGGAATTCATTACAACTAAACCAATGCTGCAGGAAATGTTAAGGGGCCTGTTGTAAACAGATCAAATTTGGAAAAGAATATAGCAAAAAAAGGAATACACCTTTAAAGAAGAAAATGGCAATAAACAACTACATATCAATAATAACCTTAAATGTAAATGGATTAAATGATCCAATCAAAAGACATAGGGTAGCTGCGTGGATAAGAAAACAGGACCCATACATATGCTGTCTACAAGAGACACACCTTAGAACAAAAGATACACATAGATTGAAGGTCAAAGGATGGAAAAAAACATTTCATGCAAACAGAAATGAAAAAAAAGCTGGGGTAGCAATACTTATATCAGACAAATTGGACTTTAAAACAAAGGATATAGTAGGAGATAGAGAAGGCCACTACATAATGATAAAGGGAGTAATCCAACAGGAAGATATAACTATTATAAATATCTATGCACCTAATATAGGAGCACCCAAATATATAAAACAGACTTTGATAGATTTAAAGGGTGAGATCAACAGCAATACTATAATAGTAGGGGATTTCAATACCCCACTAACATCACTAGATAGATCCTCAAGAAAGAAAATTAACAAAGAAACAGCAGACTTATTGGAAACAATAGATCAACTCGATTTAATAGATATCTTCAGATCCTTTCACCCTAAAGCAGTAGAATATACATTCTTTTCAAGCGCTCATGGTACATTCTCTAGGATAGACCACATTTTAGGGCACAAAAGTGCTCTCAACAAATTTAAGAAGACTGAAATCATATCAAGCACCTTCTCCGATCACAACGGCATGAAACTAGAAATGAATCACAGCAGAAAAGCTCAGAAATTCTCAAACACATGGAAACTAAATAGCAGGGTGCTAAATAATGAATGGATTAAAAATGAGATCAAAGAAGAAATAAAAAAATTCCTAGAAATGAATGACAATGAGCATACAACAACTCAAAATTTATGGGACACAGCAAAAGCAGTGCTGAGAGGGAAGTTCATAGCACTACGGGCACACTTTCAGAAGCTAGAAAAAGCTCAAATAAACAACTTAACCCTGCATCTAAAAGAATTAGAAAAAGAACAGCAAGTAAAGCCCAAATGTAGTAGAAGGAAGGAAATAATAAAGACCAGAGCAGAAATAAATGACATAGAGGCTAAAGAAACAATACAGAAGATCAATGAAACTAGGAGCTGGTTCTTTGAAAAGGTAAACAATATTGATGAACCTTTAAGTAGACTCACCAAGAAAAAGAGAGAGAGGACTCAAATAAATAAAATTAGAAATGAGAGAGGAGAAATAACAACTGACACAACAGAAATACAAAATATTGTAAGAAAATACTATGAAGAACTGTATGCCAAAAAACTAGACAACCTAGATGAAATGGACAAATTCCTTGAAACATACAATTTTCCAAAAATCAATCTGGAAGAATCAGAAAACCTAAACAGACCGATTACACCAAATGAGATCGAAACAGTTATCAAAAAACTCCCAACAAAGAAAAGTCCGGGGCCCGATGGCTTCACAACGGAATTCTACCAAATATTCAAAGAAGAACTAACTCCTATCCTTCTCAAACTATTTCAAAAAATTCAAGAGGAAGGAAGACTTCCAAACTCCTTTTATGAGGCAAGCATAATTCTGATTCCAAAACCAGGCAAAGACAACACAAAGAAAGAAAATTATAGGCCAATATATCTGATGAATATAGATGCTAAAATCCTCAACAAAATATTAGCAAACCGGATCCAACAATATATGGAAAAAATCATACACCATGATCAAGTGGGATTTATTCTGGGGAGGCAAGGCTGGTACAATATTCGTAAATCAATCAATGTGATTCATCACATAAACAAAAAGAAGGAGAAAAACCATATGATAATTTCAATAGATGCAGAAAAAGCATTTGATAAAATCCAGCACCCATTCATGATCAAAACTCTCAGCAAAGTGGGAATACAGGGAACATACCTCAACATGATAAAAGCCATCTATGAGAAACTCACAGCCAACATTATACTCAATGGGCAAAAATTAAAAGCAATACCCTTAAGATCAGGAACAAGGCAGGGGTGCCCCCTTTCACCACTCTTATTTAACATAGTCCTGGAAATCCTAGCCACAGCAATCAGACAAGAAGAAGAAATAAAAGGCATTCAAGTTGGAAAAGAAGAAGTAAAACTATCATTATTTGCAGATGATATGATATTGTATATAGAAAACCCTAAAGTCTCAGTCAAAAAACTACTGGACGTGATAAATAAATTCAGCAAAGTGGCAGGATATAAAATCAATACTCAGAAATCAGAGGCATTTTTATACACCAACAATGAACAGTCAGAAAGAGAAATTAAGGAAACAATCCCCTTCACAATTACAACCAAAAAAATAAAGTACCTAGAAGTAAACTTAACCAAGGAGACTAAAGACTTGTACTCGGAAAATTACAAAGCATTGATAAAAGAAATCAAGGAAGATACAAACAAGTGGAAGCATATACCGTGCTCATGGTTAGGAAGAATAAACATCATTAAAATGTCTATATTACCCAAAGCAATCTATAAATTCAATGCAATACCAATTAAAATACCAATGACATACTTCAAAGATATAGAACACATATTCCAAAAATTTATATGGAACCAAAAGAGGACACGAATAGCCTCAGCAATCTTAAAAAAGAAGAATAAAGTGAGAGGTATCACACTTCCTGATATCAAGTTATACTACAAGGCCGTTGTACTCAAAACAGCCTGGTAGTGGGATAAGAACAGGCATATAGATCAATGGAACAGAACAGAGAACCCAGAAATAAACCCACAGTTCTATGGACAACTGATATTTGACAAAGGAGGTAAGGAAATACAATGGAGTAAAGACAGCCTCTTTACTGGTGTTGGGAAAATTGGACAGCTACCTGCAAAAAAATGAAACTAGATCACCAGCTTACACCACTCACAAAAATAAACTCAAAATGGATAAAAGTCTTAAATGTAGGCCGTGAAACCATAAGCATCTTAGAAGAAAACTTAGGCAGTAAGCTCTCCGACATCTCTCAGAGCAATATATTTGCTGATTTATCTCCACGAGGAAGTGAAATAAAAGACAGGATAAACAAATGGGACTATATCAAACTAAAAAGCTTTTGCACGGCTAAAGACAACAAGAACAGAATAAAAAGACAAACTACACAATGGGAGAATATATTTGACAATACGTCTGATAAGGGGTTAATAACCAAAATTTATAAAGAACTTATAAAACTCAACACCAGGAAGACAAACAACCCAATCCAAAAATGGGCAAAAGAGATGAATAGACACTTTTCCAAAGAGGACATACAGATGGCCAATAGGCATATGAAAAAAATGCTCAACATCACAAATCATTAGAGAAATGCAAATTAAAACCACAATGAGATATCACCTCACACCAGTCAGAATGGCGCTTATCAACAAAACAACACAGAATAAGTGCTGGCGAGGATGTGGAGAAAAGGGAACCCTCCTGCACTGCTGGTGGGAATGCAGACTGGTGCAGCCACTGTGAAAAACAGTATGGAGATTCCTCAAAAATCTGAAAATCGAACTGCCTTTTGACCCAGCTATCCCACTTTTAGGAATATACCCCAAGGACATCATAGAACGGCTCGAAAAGGAGAAATGCACCCGCATGTTTGTGGCAGCATTGTTCACAATAGCGAAGATCTGGAAACAGCCCAAGTGTCCATCAGAGGACGAGTGGATTAAAAAGCTTTGGTACATATATACTATGGAATACTACTCAGCCATAAGAAATGATGACATCGGATCATTTACAATAACATGGATGGACCTTGACAACATTATACGGAGTGAAATAAGTAAATCAGAAAAAAAAAAAAAAAACTAAGATGAATCCATACATAGAAGGGACATAAAAATGAGACTCAGAGACATGAACAAGAATGTGATGGCAACAGGGGCGGGGGGGTTGGGGGAGGGGGGAGGGGGTGAAGAAGGAGAGAGGGGTTAGGGGAGGGGAGGGGCACAAAGAAAACCAGATAGAAGATGACAGAAGACAATTTAACTTTGGGGGAGGGGTATACAGCACAATCAAATGTCAAAATAATCTAGAGATATTTTCTCTCAACATATGTACCCTGATTTATCAATGTCACTGCATTAAATTTAATAATAAAAAAAAAAAACTGGAAGGAAAAAAAAAAAAAAAAAAGCAGGGGTCCCCAAACTTTTTACTAGGGGGCCAGTTCACTGTTCCTCAGACCGTTGGAGGGCCAGACTATAAAAAAAAACTATGAACAAATTCCTATGCACACTGCACATATCTTATTTTAAAGTAAAATAACAAAACAAAACGGGAACTGTAAAGCCAGCAGCCAGGGCTACTATCACAGCAGCCCAGCCCATGCAGGTTCGCATTGGATTCGAACAGTCGGTAAAGAAACAGCGGAGCCAAAAACTGATGGGCCATAGTCTTTAATTCTAGCTTGCACCCAGCGGGCAAGTAAAAATATACACTGGGCTCCAAAACCCAGTCACATTCAGTGCTCACAAAGCCACTGACTTATCCGAGTTTCCTAGAATCAAAGGTTTCTAGCTCACCAGACTTATTCACCTCTGTTCCCCATCTCCTTCCTTATCCCAGATACAAACTCTACACAAACTGGCATCTCACTCAGCACTCCACCATCTTGGCTGCTTCTCCTGGCCTCCTCCACGTGGCCTTTCTCTGCTCTCCTCTGCTCTCTCTTCTAATGATAATCTCAGGAACCAAGAGCCTAAGCCCTCGTTCTACCCTCATTTTATAGTGTAGCTTCACAACCTCTAATCCAATATATAAAATAGGGAAGTCTCTAATACAAAGTTACTTCTCTGAGGCATGATTGGATTGTACCACCTCACATCAAAAAGGGTGGGAAAGGCTTAATCCCAAAACCAAGCCCCAGGCTACAAGGATTCTCAACACACATTAATATCACCTGGGCAACGGCCTCCATCTTTAACAAAGTGAGCATAATACATTTTATCTGCCCAACAGGAACAAATACAATATTTAAAATAAAGAAGAAATAAATTTAAATCAACAAATTGACCAGTATTTCAATGGGAACTATGCTCCTCTCACTGACCACTAATGAAAGAGGTGCCCCTTCTGGAAGTGAGGCGGGGGGCGGGTAAATGGCTTCAGGGGGCCGCATGCAGCCTGTGGCCGTAGTTTGGGGACCCCTCATTTAAAGTAACAAAAATGTAGTTTTACATTTAGTATTAAGAAAGTGCAGTTTTAGTTTACATGTCTACAGTGCCTGCATCTCTTCCTCCCTCCCTCCTCCTCCGCCATTCACCTCCGTTAGCCGCACTCGTCTCTCTCCATGGTAAGAATACAGTACTAAATAACACTTTCATCTTTTATTTCATATATTTTGTTATGCATTGGTAAAGTTATACATGTGTGTTTCTTAATTAAAAACATCTTTTTTTCATAATTTAGGATGGTTTGGGGATGTTTCACAGGGCTGGAACAAATTAAATCTATTTCAGTTACATTAAATGGGAGAAATTTGTTTGATATACAAGTTGACTGACTTACGAGCTCGGTTACAAAATGAATTAAACTCGAATCTCAAGGCACCACTGTATACAAATAAAGAAGTTTCTGATAAAAGTCACTTATCTGGGGCATAAATGGGATTCCTCATAAGAGTGCACCACCCCACATCATGCAACAGTCAAGGGTGTGGGGAAAGCTTAGTGTTGAGAAGATCTTAGTATTAAAATGGTGGAAAAGTCCTAGTCTTAAAACTAAGCCTTAGGCTATAAGGATCCTGCCTGCTTACAGCCTGTCTCCCACACCCAATGCAAACTATAAGCAAGCAAACATATACATTATATTTGCAAACTTATTTGACCCATAGTGCTGAAAACATTTTTTTTTTTATTGGAACATTTTCTTCTTTTCTCCTTTCTTCTCCTCTGTTTCTACCCTCAGGCTTGATCCTAGTTCTAATTTTGCCATGCCCCATGTGATCAAGCCCAGAGACCTTGTTCTTTCCTTGGCTCTGTGGTTGAATCTTGGGATACCATTTAAATGTTCTATCTTCTCTCCACAAGTTCTAATGCTATCATTCCACAGAATGTCTAGCTTGCTATAGAAGAACACGTATTTTTATCATTAGTGAATGTTACACAGACTTATAGACTTATTGCAGACAATGAGAATTATATCAATGAGATTTTACTGTAGTTAGGTTTCAATAATGCCTAGAATTATGATTAAATTTGTCAAAGTTTTCATAATTTTGCAGAATTTAATCATTCAACCTCAACCTTCCAATATCTAACCATTTCATTATCTAACTTTTCGAATAAGAAAATATTCTGTTCTCTAGCTAATTTCACTTGCATTTTTAAATTAGAGCATTTTTATCTTTTAGGTTATTTAGTATGAAGAAATGTACCAAATGATTAGTTTGTTTCATTTAATATTCATAGTAATCATAAGATGACTATTATGATTGTATTTCTTGTATAAATAAGCGAGCACTAGAGAATCATATAACTACTGATCATATAGTTTGATTACCAGGACCAGGGCCCTGAACTCTGCTTTTCAGTTTTAAAAATTCTTTAAATATATGGTTAATTGCATATTCACCCATAATTCTCTACTAACAAGAACATAAAATTCAACTTCTTATAACAGATATTTAATTGAATTGATTATATATATAGGCAACTATAAATTACAGCTAACTTTAGACTTAACTTTATATTTTGAGACCCAAAATAGCATTTCACTTTTAATTTCATGAGTTCAATAAAATCAGTAAATGTAATTTATTACATCATTAAAAAATGAGTCATTTTTGGTAAATTACAGCTATTTCTTCAAAGTTTCTATAAATGCTGTTTCCTGAATTGGCAGCATCCACTAGCAAAGTAGTTTTATTTTCAACTTGATATCAAGGTCCAAGGTAAGCTACAAAGGCTCCTGTGAATGCTTGCAATTGCTTGGCATGCTTTAAATTCCATTTAGGCCCTGGCTGGTGGATCAGTGGATAGAGCATCAGCCTGGGTTTGATTACCAGTCAGGGCACACAGTAGAAGTGACCGTCTGCTTCCCGACCCCTCCTTCTTTCCCTTCTCACCCTCTTCCCCTCCTGGAGCCAGTGGCTCCATTGGTTTGAGTGTAGCCCCAGGCCCTGAGGATAGCTCAGTTGGCCTGAGAGTATCAGGCTCAGGTGCTAAAAATGACTTGGTACTCCAGCATTGGCCCCAGACAAGTTTGCTGGGCAGATCCTGGCCAGGGTGTATACAGGAATTTGTCTCACTGTCTTCCCTCCTCTCACCTAAAAGGAAAAAAAATAATCCATTTAATTGAAAGTTCTAAATTTTATAGTGATAATAAGTAAGGTAGATACAGGTGTTCCCAAACTACGGCCCGCGGGCCGCAATGTGGCCCCCTAAGACCATTTATCCAGCTCCAGCCGAACTTCCAGAAGGGGCACCTCTTTCATTGGTGGTCAGTGAGAGGAGCACTGTATGTGGCGGCCCTCAAAACGGTCTGAGGGACAGTGAACTGACCCCCTGTGTAAAAAGTTTGGGGACCCCTGGTAGACAAAAACAAAGAAACAAAATAAAACAGTTTTTTAAAGCATTAGAGTAATCCTGTGTACAAATGTTTAAAGTTCACCTGACAGTCATGATAAAAGGCTGTGCAGAAAAATCATAAAACCCTCAAAAAGAATAGACTCCCTGATGGATGTAACTTAGGTTGTAGCAATAAAGATTATCCTAATACAATTAATAAGAGAGAGACTTGAGGGAAAAGTGCTGGTAATTTCTGATTCTTTTTTCTTTAGAGATCATGCGTGCATCTAATACAAATTTCAAGTTGCCACTAAGTGAAAACTTTTATTTCCTGTTTGCTTTCCAATTCATAGATGGTATAAAAAAGGGAGACAAAGAGAACAGGTAGAATATTTTTTGAATTATAATTTATTACATTTCAAGGAAGGTAAAGCCACTCAAACTAGCTAAAATTAAGAGGAATGAGATTGTTTTAAGGGTGATGAAGACAGACCTCAGTAAAATTCAGGCTATTCAGAACATTCTAAGATTACAAAGAAAACACAAGTTGACATTTTTGAATATGTAAGGCACAGCAGTTTATACGCCTATGGGCAATTAATATCAACAAATTATATCTAAAGTGTCTTTTTTTTCTCTTCTATTTTGCTTCTGAGTAAATACCAGCTCATGTACCTTTTAATTCAAAATCCAGGGAAAGAACACATTTATTTCAGGCCAAACAATGAATTGGTTGTTTATTCATCTCTAGCTGGAAATACAAGACCACGTGACACATGGAGTTGACTAGGTCCAGGGATTGTTAAGAGGGTATAACATATTATGATAAAAATGATATAACTGACATATCAATTCCTTCTCAACCATGTTTTTGTATAACCTATATTAGGGCAGTTAATCTATTCTTGACCATATCCTTTATTATAAGTAATAAATTTTATGTCCTTGCATCAGAATGAAAGAACAAGTGCAAAGACTGAATGTTTTAAGTTATCTAGGGCTCAGTTTTTAAACTGAATGAACAGTTTTCTTAATACCTCCAACAATAACTGTTTTTGTTTTTCATCTTAGAAATTCATGAAGGTCTGAAGGTATTTTTCTCCTACATAGTATGGTTAAGGATTCTACAAATGCTTTCTAAAAATCGCCAAGGGTGTGCCTTCACAAGATACAGTTTAACTGCTTTTATAGTCTTCTATGAGTAAAGTGGGACTGTTAAATTCTTCTATCCTTATTCCAAAGTCCTGGATTTCATATTTCCTGTCTCTCACTATCACAAAACACTTAGGGTTGTTTTTCTGATTTTGTTTGCAGTTTAACTATGTCTTTCTAATTCTGTGTGATTTATATTTGTTTCAATTTGTATCCCATAAACAATGATATTCAAGATAATACTATATAGATTTTGCCTGACCTGTGGTGGCGCAGTGGATAAAGCGTCGACCTGGAAATGCTGAGGTCGCCGGTTCAAAACCCTGGGCTTGCCTGGTCAAGGCACATATGGGAGTTGATGCTTCCAGCTCCTCCCCCCTTCTCTCTGTCTCTCCTCTCTCTCTCTGTCTGTCTCTCCCTCTCCTCTCTAAAATGAATAATAATAAAAAAAAGATAATACTATATAGATTTTGAAATATTATTTTACTCTTATTTGTGTAGAATGGTACTGCAGAATTACATAAGCTAATCATTTGGGGATAAGAAATAGAATTACTGTAAAGCATGTTGTTTTGTAAAATGAACATTATTGAATATAAAGTGGAGACATTCATTTGTCGATCTGTGCTGCCAAAATAGTGAAATAATCCAAAAGAGCTGAGATGGTTAAGAGGTGTATTTTTGTTTGTTTGATTGTTTGTTTAAGAATAAAACATAGCATTAACCTTGGGGCTGTCCAAAGTATAGTGAGTTTCATCCAAATTATGCAACAAAATCAGATGTAGAGTTACCACTGAATCTGAAATATGGTATGATTACATTTCTATGACTTGTAAGTATGATAGTCACCAAGAGAAAATAATAAGCATATTTAATAGGGAAACATCAGGTCATAGCTTCAGAGATTATGATCCACTAGAAATTTGAATTTTAAACATCACTCCCATATATTTTAGAAATTATTGAATTTTATACATTTATTATTGAGAGGTTAAAGCAAGTCTAATATCTAATATTGATTCCAAAATTTATTAGTTATCTGGTTATGGGCAAAATATAATACTTAATTATTCAAAGCCTTCTTTTCCTTATCTATAAAATTAATATAATAATACTAATAGTCAACTTATAGGGCTTCTGTGAAGATTAATTTAGATAATGAATATAAAATAGTTCATCTCATGGCCTCATACAAATTTCCTAAAACTCAGTATTCAATGTTAATATCTTTATCAACAACATCCACAGTTTCTCTTATATAACTTTGTTACTTAGATACATTACAAGAATTTTCTGAGTCTGTTTCTTTACCTTTAATGATCAAAGAACCTACCTCATACAGCTATGCAACAGATATTTAAAACAGTGACTGCTTTAAAGAACCTAGCACTTATTTAGTATAAACTTGGTGGTCTAATTGTAATAATTATCTTCAATTAAAGTTATTACTGTTCTACAAAAACTTGGGAAGCTGTTAATTAAGTTAGGTAGTTTTTGAAGGAAAGTGTGGCTCTTCCAGGTAGTGTTTTAAAAGCATAAAGAATCACAAAGTTACTATCAGTTCCCGTCCCATCCATTCATGCTACCATCATGACCAAGCAGAGGGGAAATGCTTCTTACTTTTTCTTACAAATTAAATGAAGCCATCTAAAACATACTCTCTCCTAAACAGTGTTGCCTGCTTTAAAACAAAAAATGCAAAACACTCCATTGAATGAGAGTTTCAGACAAACAATAGATCTATTTTTAATACTTTAATATTAATATGATCCAGGCCTACTTCAGGATAAAGATATTCTATGCAATCTATAGACATACTTGTAGTAAAAAAGGAAAAATCACTGTTTACCTGAAATTTAAATAGAAGTAGATACTCTTTTTCTTTCTTTTTTTCTTTTATTTATTTATTTATTTTTACCTAGCCTACTGTTAATTGTAATACTAAATATTCGTTTTCAGTTGATATGTTATTTGGATACAAAAGTTCATGAAGGTTGAACCCACATGATAGATGATCTCTTCTCCCCCAAAAATACATGCCTGAGCCTGGATGCAGGCAGCCTGAGAAGGCATTTTCTGATTCTCAATCACAAAGATTCAGAAACATGGGCAGTAAATTGTTATATACTGGAGTAACCTGTAATTTTCCTCAGTTGGATAGATAATGTTAGTCATTTTAATTCCATTTCTCTGCATACTCTTTTCCCCTGAGTTCTTCAGCATTTCAACCTCTTCACAAAGTAGAGGTCCATAATGCATTCCTTATTACTACTTTGCTGAGTGTCCCTGGGGACCGTCTGTCTGAGAGTGCTCTCCTGTCGGCAGTTGGGTGTCAAGGGGTGACCCCAACCTGAGAAAAACATTGCCTCTATTCTTGATAGGGCACTTTCTCTCCTTTCTTAATTTTCACATCAAAATCAATTTAAAAATAGCAAGCCTTGCTTTAGAACGTCACACATAATAAAATCTTTTCTGGGACGGATGAAAAGAAAAGATTTCACATGTTTTTACATTGCAAGATGAAGGTATCGAGGATCTACGTGAAAAGCTGTATTAAACAACAAACCAACCAAACTGCCAGTTTAGTGAATGGCTCAGGATCATGAGCTGGCTGTGGAATAAGAGAGCTGTGCTCTGATCCCCAATCTACCAAGTGACTTTGGCAAATAATAAAGATTTAAAGTGTATTTCCTATTTTATATGGTAAAATATCTGCTGAGAAATAGAAATGTCTTTAAAAGAATAATATTCTAAATAATTATTTGGTTTTATTTTTGATATTGTATTACATAGTTTACAAATATATTAGTTGCATTTTTAAAATGACTTCTCTGGAGTCTGCATAGCCAAATAACATCTGCTAAACAGGAGACATCCTTCTGAAGCTATTGG